>NW_020954580.1:2001365-2017675 GCF_900497805.2 Vombatus ursinus | reverse complement strand
GATAGATAGATAGATAGATAGATAGATAGATAGATAGATAGATAGATTGATTAAATAGATGGATGGATGGATGGATGGATGGAAGTTAGATAAGATATATGACTATGGATAGATTAAATTGATGAATTATTAATAGACAGATGGATTACATAGAATAATGGACGACAGATGGATGGATTAGATAAATAGATTGATGAATGATAGATAGATGGATGGATAGATAGATGGATGGATGATAAATAAAATGGATGGATTCAACAGATTTATGAATGACAGGAGCTAGATAATATAGATAGATTGATATGGATGGATGGATTAGATAAATTAAAAATAGTTAAATAGACATAGATGATTTCAAATCCCACATCAGATTCTATTTGACCCAAGACAAATCATTTAACTTCTCTGAGCCTCAATTTCCTTATCTGTAAAAAGGACATAACAATAGCACCACTCTGGAAACAATGCCAAAGGGTTAAATGAGATAACGTATAGAAAGCAAACCCTAAAGTGCTATATAAATATAAGCTATTATTTTGAAGCAGTCAGGTTTGAATCCCACCTCAGACACTTAATAGCTCTATGACTTTGGGTGAGCCATTTAACACCTCTGAGCCTCAGTTTCCTCATCTATAAAATGGGGATAATAACATCTGCAACACTTACCTCATGGGCCTGTTTTGAGGCACAAATGAGAAAATGTATTCAAAGCGCTTTGCAAACCTTGAAGTGCTATGTTATTATAGATACATACATTCTTACAGACATATATAATTATATCACAATGTTTAAATTAATAATTTTCCTATCCCCATTACATAGTGCAAAGAAATAATGCAAAGGTAAAACTTCCAAGAGCAATTAATCACCCCCTTCAAGAGACCTACTACTCACTTTGTCCATATTGTCCATACTGGTAGCCTGTGACAGGATCCATACTATAGCCTGTGGTGCTGTAGGTTGGTGGGCAATAAGACTGAGATGTTGGCAGACTGTCTAAGCTCTTCATATGGTCTAATCTCTGGCTGCAGCTTGCAGACACTGTAGTGGTTGGTTCTAGGCCTCCAGTGAGAGGTGAGAGAGCATAATCAGTCTGGGGCTGGTGAGGCACCCCACCGTGGTTAGTCAAGAGTCCCATCACCTACAAGAAAGGAGAGAGAGTGAAGAAATTAAGACAAAGAATTGTATCTTTTAGGTGACTAGAAAAATACTGTGAGAGTTCATTCTTTGATTCACAAGGAAATATATTGAGAGAGCCTGACCTAGATGTTCCAAGGGAATAAAATTGTCACAGCATAGAACTAAATGATACCTTTTAGCTTGAGTATCTTGGGAAGTATGGGGAGGTGGAAAGAGGCACCACATGTGCTCACATATCACATAAAACATTTCTATTTTTCCTCTCTGATGTCTGATCAAACATTACATCTGGAATGTTTCATAAGCCCTCCTACCCAAGGGAAGTATAGATACTTTAACTGGATCTTAACAAAGAAAAACTAATAGTATTGATCTCTTAAACAGCAATAAAAAAACCTTCTTTCACGCCCTATGTTTTTTATTTAATTTCTATACAAACATACTTTGCACTTGCAGAAAAGCTGAAAAAAAAAGAGCAGCTTTGTATGATAAAGACAGAAGAACTAGAAATAGAAATATGTTGGAAAGAGTCTGTTTTGTTGTGATAATGATCCTGGAGAACATGAAAGCTTTTCTTTTTTTCTTTAAATAACTTCTCAGTAACCTAACAACTTTCAGATGAGGATGTTGAAGTGTTTCACAAACATTAGCTCACTGACCCTTGCCACACCCTGGTGATGGAGGTAAGTATGTAATTAATTTTGCAGCTGGAACACCATAACTCAAGAAGATTGAATAACTTCCTGAACTTCACACAATTCAGTGAAACACTCAGCCCACACACCGTCCCTGAAACTCTCCCATAAGGTCAGGGCTATGATACCTGGAAACTTCCCACCCTCAAAACTACTTTTACTTATTTATGTACCTTGAGGGTAAGGACCATTCAAAGACCTAACAGTGTCTGATGCATAATAGGCACTTAATATAAACATCATAGAATGAACAGTGTCTCCCCTTAGAATTTTGTGAGTGTAAAAGTCTCAAAGTAGTTCTTAAGCTAGCATTGTTTCTGTTATAATTTAGGAAATCTGAGGAATAGAAAAGTTAAAATGTATCCCATCCCCTCAAAATTCCCAGCATAGGGAAGGAATTGAAACTCATAAGCCTTAGCTCTAACCACAGAACTATACTCCCCATCTAATAGAATTAAAGCACTAGAGTATCCGTTCTTAAATTTTTTTGGTCTCCAGACCCTTTATACTCTTAAAAATTATTGAAGACCCCCCCCCAAGGACTTTTGTTTATGTGGGTCGTGTTTGTATTAGATATTAAAATGCCTTAGCATTATTATGAAAATGCATTTTGACCTCATAGACCCCCTGAAAGTATCTCAGGGATCCCCAGGAGTCTCTGGACCACACTCTGAGAACCACCATACTAAAGAACTACTAAAAATCAATTTTGTCCATCTTCCTGCATGCAGGAAGGCCTATGCTTGGATTAGGGGAATAGAAAATGGCCAGAAAAGATATTTTAAAACCCTTTAGAAATGGGTCCAATGATCTTTATATCTGCCACCAGTTCCCTGTCAGTGAGTTTTAATCCAATCCAATGCCTAGTCAACTGGACAGAGAGGAACACAATCTACTCCATAGCTATTCACGTTCCCTTCCTAACTTACCTTGTTTTCTCCAACCTTTCTTACATACCCTACTTTCCATTTCATGGCATCCCTCATTCGTAAAAGTTCTAAAACTCATTTTTTTAAACTTGCTATGACCAGGAAGGGTGCCAGAAGTTATATATTTGTCAATAAAGTGAGATTCAAACAGAACACAAAGCAAGGAGAAATTTATATCTCAAGAAATTGAGATTCATATTCTCCTTCCCTTGACCTTGTTACATGATGCCTTCCCCAGCTTCATCCCCTCCAAAACCACAGACCAATTCCTGTCAGTTGTGAGAAAGAGCAAATCAGTGGTAAGATCAGATTCAGTGATGTGGGTTTTCCATTTAAAATTTAATTTGGAATCATGTTTTATATATTATGTATTCACTCATTATTGTATAGTTAACTGGAACTGGAAAATAACATTATTTCTTATCCTCCTGTTGGCTCCTACAGTAACCTAAAATTTCAAATCACTTAAAATTTCAAAATCACTTATTTATTTTTCTTTTTTCTCATTATTTCCATTAGAATATTGGCAAACACCCTTATTTTTAAGGGCACTAAAGAATAATAAAAAAAATAAGGATCTACAGCTGATTCCCAACCATAAACTAGAGACACCCTGGGGCATGGTGGAATGGGGTGAGAGGCAGTCCACAAAATCAAATTAACAGCAGTAGGCTGTCACAACTCCAAACAAACTTGGAATCATTGTAACACAAGGGCTTTCCTTTGTAAGAGCCTAACAAATATTGCAAACAGTGAGAGTACCATAAGGTCATACATTGGAGCTAGATGCTCAGAAGCCATGATTTCATGTCCTCATCTCCTAATCTTGAACATAACTAAAAAACTATAAAGATTTTTTTTAAAAAATTACTCATTCTCTAGTGGTTGGTTTGCCCCCACGCCCCAAGAGCTACACCTGAGGTTTTCCAGTTAAAGCAAGGAAAACTCATGGAAATTTACTCATTGCATATTTTGCTTCATCAGACAAAATAGTGTGCTTTCAGAGTCTAGAGCATGCTTGAAAAAATAGATCTTGCTCAGAGATACTTATTATGAGAAGTCTGTGTGTGCATAACAAACATATAAAAAGTAAAAGTACAATGCTTTTTTTAAAAGATGGAGGATGTCATAGTCAGGAATCAAGAAAAGAGGTGTTGGGGAGGAGGAACCAAATTCTTTACTTTAAATTAGCTCCATTAATAAGACACCTAATTGGTCCAAAACAAAAATTCTAAGTTGCTACTATGCCAATCCATGAATAAAAAGAGCCAATGACACAGGAAGACTTACATGGGGAAAAAAAAGTTTAAATTGGTAGCTAGGCCTCAGAGATTCCTTATGGAAGACCAGGATTCTGAATTCAATCACTAGGCATGTCAGCTAAAGGATAGATAGAATGGACAGTCATGCTTAAGCAGTTGGGGGGAGGGGGAAAGGAAGAAGTATTTCTCCTGAAGTTGGTAGCTGTGTACATTTGCATGACAAATGATTTTTATCCTCTGACACATTTTTTTTTCAGGTGAAATAGCTTTGAAAGCTGGCAAGAAGCTCATCTCTACTTATCTGCAGAGAATGTTCTGAGTGAAGAAATGAGGACTGCTTATATATCAAATACATTCCCTGGATTGAGTTCGAATGTATCATTGACCTTGGAAGATTGATTAGAAGTCCTCAATCTAGTTTCTTTTGCAGTGGCGTGTAAAGTTCTGGAGTGTTTCCATCAGTACACTCAAACAGACCCCAGTATTTTTGCAGGAACTGGAGGAAGAGGAAGAATAGAAGTGGGAGAGGAGGGGAAACAGAAGGAGAAGGGGGAGGGAAGGAAGAGCAGGAAAAAGAGGTCAAAGAGAATGGAAGGGAAGGGAAGGGTAGCAGGAAGGAAAAGGGAAGAAGGGAAGATAGAGAGGGAGAGAAGGAAGTAGAGAGAATGAAAAAGAGGAGAGTGGAGAAGGATGGAAAGAGGATGGGCCAGGAGGAAGGGAAGGAGAGGGAGATGAGGTATAGCAAATTGGAGAAGAGGAGGAGAAAAAAGAAGGGGGAAATAGGTGGAGGAAGGGAGTTGAGGAAGAGGAAGGAGGAAGATGGAAGGACAAGAAGAGGAGGAGGTGAGAAGAGGGAAGGAGGAGGGGAAGCGAAAGAAAAGGAGAGAGGACAAGGAAAGGGGAAGAAAGGGGAAGTGAGTTAGGAAAGAAGAGAAGGAAAAGGGAAGGGGAAGGAGAAAGAAAATAGGATATAGGGAAGGAGAGAGAGGGAAAGTGGAGGAAGAAGAAAAAGAAGAATGGCCGGAAGACTCACATTTATATCACACTTTAAGATTTACAAGGCAGTTTTCCTCATAACAAACTCATGAAGGTAGATGGTGCCAGTAGTATTTGTCTTGGTTTCCTTATCTATAAAATGAAAGGATTAGAACAGATGGTCTTTATGGTCCTTTCCAGTCCTAAATACTATGACCGCCCTTAGCAGCTGCTTTAATGATGACTCCCTACACAGTATTCATAAACTCACTGGACAAATTAAATTAAGCTTGCCCTGAGTGCAAGATAGTATGTTTGTTCCTGAAGATACAAAGTTTGTTTTGTTTTTTATCCCAGTGTGGCATAATGAAAACAGCACTGGATCTGGAGTAAAAGTTGAATTTGAATCTCAAGTCTACCAATTACTACCTGGGCAACAGACTTGGTTAATATCCCTGGGCCTCTGCTTCCTCATCTGTAAAGTGAAGAGGTGGAATGAGATGACCTCTGAGGTCCACTCCAGTGTTAATGAAGGGATTGGACTATATGGCCCTCCAGCTCTAGATGACTTACAATACTGTCATCTTTGATCTATGAATGCATAACCTTCAGGACCTTGGATTCCAATAAGGAGGGGAGGGATACAACACGTGTACCAATTAGCATACTTGAGGTAGAGTGTGTGAAAGGGGCAAAAGAGAAATCTGGACAAAGTTCTCAAAGAAAACTGAGTAAGAAGGGAAAATCAAGGTAGACTTCTCAGAGATGGTAACAGCTGAGCCTTGAAAGAAGAAGATTCCGGAAGATGAAGATGGAGAGGGATCCCATTCCAAGAAAAGGAAATAGCCTAAGAAAAATGTGCAGAGGCAAGAGACAGGTTGTAAAGTGTGGGGACCAGCCAAGTAAACTAACTTGGCTGGAATGCAGTAAATAGAGGGAAGTTGCGATCGCAAGTAAGTCTGAGCCTAACAGTGTAGGATCTTAAATACTAAGATGCTTTTTATCCTAGAGGCAACAGGAATGGGATTGCTTTAGCAGCAATGGGTGGGGAGGGAAAAGACTGAAAATTCTGTTAGGCTTCCCTAAGAAATCATCATGAAGGAAGAACTATGGAAGTTTTACTAAATTTGCTCTTTTGAAAAAGCCTCATGATTAGAAAATTTACATAAATCGAATTTTCATGACCTCTGAGAATGGGTTCTATTGTTAGGCACACCCGGAGTTATCTAGGGGTATCCTTCCAATAGCTCTCATCCTGCCTCTCAGACTGAAGTTTGTAAGCGATTTTAACAGAAAAGATGTTGCTATCCAAACTTGGCTTTCAGCTTTCCTTATTTAACTTTGAGACAGATTGAAAGGTTGCACTGTTGTAGATGAGTTATAATTAAAGAAATTGACAAGGAAATTCAGATCAGAAAATATATATGGGATATCAATAGAAAATATATATTTTACTTTCCATTAACATAATTTAAAACATCAAGTCTCTATGGAAGGGTCACATTACACTTTTATGTTTGTTTCTTTAAAAGGCAGTTCTGTATTTCATGTGGTAGGAGGGAAGCTATCAGAATTTCTTCTCTAGCAAGTGAAGCTTGGGAAATGAACTTTTTAGAGCACCACCACTATGGGCAGAAAATATTTTCCAGTTGCATTTTCCTTATAAGGACTATGGCAAAATATTTTTTCATATTATTTTTTAAATGCATTTTTCTTGCAATTACTTATGACCAGGTGGTTAAATTTAGTCTATTTTTAACAAATTCTTTGTTCTTTCTTGTTTAATTCACATACATACATGTTGATCTATTATAAGAGAGATGGCTCATGAATCCTGGACTGCTTGCTCACATTTTTACTGTTTATTTAATTTTTAAATATACATTTAAAGGCCATTAAAAAAAATAAAGACAAAACACATAGCAATTCAAGTATAAGTGAATTGTCTTTTACAGGCAATACTAAAGGGAGAGAAGAAAAATTCCACAGCTTTTCATCCACATTCAGGCTCCATTCCAGTAAATGTAAGTTGGGCATATGTAATCACCCGAGATTTTCTTTTTAAAAATCTCCAAATTTTGTGTAATCTGAAAAGTTTTTGTTTTTTTTTTCATTCCCATATTTTGTGTGACTATCTACCTAAGTGAAGTCCAAAATATATTACAACCCTTATCAAAATGTGCCATATTTACTATCTTACTGTCTTTGGGAAGGCATCCTTCATTTTTTTTAAATACTGCATTTTGACTTGTAAATTTCTAGCTGAGTCCCTCAATTTTATTTATTTATTAGAAAAATTTTCCAAGCTTTCTTCTTACTTTTTCTCTAATTTCAAAATTCCAGATAGGTTGTTTATATCTGATTGGAAAATTATATGGTTCATGAAAAACGAACTCTTTATGTTTGCTTCATGCCATATTTCCCTTGAATTAATTTTCCTATTGTGAGATTAAATTTAAAAGATAAAAACTTCAGGCCAAATTAAGATTTACATTTAAAATTATGTGTCTGGAAAATATTTGTCTTGGCACACACACTCTGGTTATGCCCTCAATTGAAAATGCACTGAGTTTATCAAGAATCTAAAATGATTTAGCAAATTACTGTGCACATCTGGGGGCTTCTTTTTCCTCCACAAGAACCATTGGTGTGAGGCTCTCTTTCCCTTCTTATTTCAGCTGACCAGATGTGCCCCTGCTTCAAACACTTCAAACACTTTCAATGTTCTTTTTGTTAAGTCTTATACATAGGACACTGGTCTGAATAATAACAAGGCTTTATCTTCTTGGGGTACCCTTCCTCCGAAAGGCAACTGAATAAAATACTAGCCATATTTTAGCCCCAGGAACAAACCCTCTTGCCTTCCCCACAAAACATAAATCATTTATTCACAGTTTTTCAACCAATTCTGTCCATTTCTGGAGTCATTTAATAATTAAGTTTCTGTGTCTGCGACTTCAAGGCTGAAAAATCTAAACTTAAACAGGAGAGGTTTTCCTGAAAATATCTTCTTCGGATTCAAATGCCTTAGGAATTATCCTGCAATTGATTAGCATCTAAATAATTAGATTTTTGCTCAAGTCTGTTTGAAAGCTCTAAGCGGGAAGTCGCCTGAAGGCAGAGGTTTCTCTCAAAGTATGGCTCATGACCTTATCACCCATACAAGGAGTTACAGGAAGGGCATGGCCAGTGCTTACCTAGCCAGCCACTGAGGGGAAAAAACCCAGTTTAGTTCAGCTTTAGTAAAGGGATTCTTACACCCATTTTTTTTTTTACAACTTTCTACCTTTGTCGAATGAGGAGAGAGTACAAGTGGGAGTATTGATTCATATGTTGCTTATGATTTTTTGCATAGGGTATAGTAGGTATCCTTTAAGTGGTACATGTGCCTGGCCTTAATGTTCTGGGAGAAATTGTGGGAATGATTTGTGTTTAAGCAATTCTTAGGAATATCCGTCTCCAAATATAGATATCATAAAATAGTTTCTCTGAATCTAAAACTTCAGGGCAGGTTAAATCCATAGCAGCATGCTAGATCGATTAATTTCCAAAAATGAAAACCCAGACAATGGATTTGAGTATTTTTTTTTACTTCTGGAAGGATTAAGAATAGATGATGGCTTCTGGCTCATTAGGAACAATCATATAACGTCCACCGATTAACAACAAAATAAAACCCGCTAAGGGAAAAAAAAAAAAGCTTATATACTTAAAGGAAGATTCTTGCCCATTAATACAGTTGGTATTTGACCCACCATAGGCATAATAAAATTCTCATATGTTTTAATTCATTTACGCATGCTTGCATTTAATATGCTTTGTGACCATGTCTGCAATTAATATGATTTATGAGAAAAGAACATGTGCATTATTGGGGGGGAAGGGTAGAGATACATATTTTTCCCTCCTATGAATGAAAGATTTAATGAAACAGCTCAAGGAAAATTGTTGGCCGTTAACATATTAAGTTGGACTGACAGAATCCTGAGTAAACTTCAGTGGCGTTAATGATATCCTCTTATCTGACCCTGACACATTTGCGGCATATAATTTACAGAAGCTCTGTCCAGGGAATCTTGACAAATGCTCCTGACTATGTCAGGGCAATGTTCCATTCTAATGTAAAACAGATGTGGGTCAGATACCCTCATTCATCACTTAACACAGAGACTCTCAAACTGTTTCTAAGAGGAATGACATTACCTGCTGTTAATGCTTTCCACTTCAGAAAATTTCTCAGACCCCCCAGCAGTCCTCCAAAGGATGAGCACATGAGCAGATCACTTTGGCAATCACTTGTTCTAGAACGTCTGCATTCAGGTCTTCAATACTACTTGCCTTTTCCTCGAAGCCTCTGAATTATCCTTTCTGCTTCCTGTCTCCAATCTGTCTTTCACTACCTGAAGAACCCCTGCCCCTGTGCACTAGTTACACCTCTGCTCTAAACCCAACAGTTAGCTCTCCATTTCCTTCCTGGTAAAGAATAAACTCCTGATCATTATATTCATAGCCTTCCAAAACTTGGCCTCAGTATTTTTTTCTTGCCTTATTTATATTCTTCCCCTCTCATATTCTATATTCAACCCAAACTCTTCATATTTTCATACACAGCTTAAAATTCTTTCTCTACCCTGAGTTCTTGTAACACAGGGATTCTCGAGCTTCCTCTCTCTCTCTCTCTTTCTCTCTCTCTCTCTCTCTCTCTCTCTCTCTCTCTTTCTGATAGACCTCTTAGGAAGCCTGGTGAAACCTATGGACGTGGACCCACTCTTAGAATAATGTTTTTAAACATAAAATGCACAGTATTACAAATGAAACTAAATATATCAAAATAGTTATCAATATTTTTTAAGTTCACAGATCCCAGTTTATGAACACTTGTAGCCTTCTCATTTATACTTATCATACTTTTCTTACTATGACTTCTGTACTTCTCTTTTCCCTGCCTCTTAGGTTGTTATGGGGGCTGGGAGGTGGGTGAAAACCCACAGTGGAAACAGTGGCACTTGGGCTTTAACCCTGCCTCTGAATCTTTCTAGCCATGTGACCTTGGACAAGTCTCTTTTATTTTCTCAATTTCTCTTCTGTAAAAGGAGAATGACAATATTTGTAGTGCCTACTTCACAAACTTATCCTGAGGATGAAATTAGCTAATCACATAAACAACTTTGTAAACCTTAATGAGCTGTATAAACGTCATCTACCCTAAGCTCCTTGAGAGTAGGTACCAATTTTAATATTTCAAAGGCTTAGTACAATGTCTTGCACATCATAAGTGCCTAATGAGGGTGTGCTGAATTGGATTGAAAATGCCTGTGGAAAAGTGGGCTGCATATCTTGCTTTAATTTCATAAGCATATCAGGACAAGTAAGCTATTAATTGTCCCATCCAGAGGGAAAGAGCTCTGGGGTGCTTAGGCACCCCCCAGCACCAAAATGCCCTGCTGTTTTTTTAATTCGGTCTTTTAACAGCCTGCAAAGTAAAAATATCCAGAAGTGAACATATGTTGTTTCCGTTTAAAGAATTGCTGCACTGTTTCTGTCCTCAACAAACACACACCATTGCAAGCCAGCTACGAACTCAGGTACACAGCTCAGATACTGAAATATAAACTAAGCTCATATAAATTAATATTATCAGACAAAGCTCTTTGTTGACTTTTGCCTTGGAAGCCTACCTGTTATGAGGAGACACAATGTGCCTAACTCCACCAGGAAATTTCTTTTCCTTTCTGAAGAAAGGATGCTTGGGAAGTTGGCATGACTTGAGCCCGGCTGCTGTTGGTGACAACCCCCTGCTAACTTTCTAAGCCTGAGTAGCTGCTTTACATGCCACAAGCACTAAGTACCATAGACATACCACAGCCCTTTTTTCTAACTGAAGAGGTGAATTCTGAAGTCAGCTTTAATTGCTATTAGTATCACTGGAGAAAGGTTTGGGGATGTGAGATGGTACAATTAAGGAACAGAATAAGCAAAAGAGATTCCTGATACATATGTTATCCTTGTACCACATTCTATGAGTAATCAGAGTCCAGCTACATCCCCATTGTACAAAAAAAAATCAAAGATAAGTTCCAGTTATACACTATAAGGATGGGGGCAGGAGGTGGAGGGTGGGAGTGGCGTGGGAATTCATCTATGTCTAAATTTAGGTGAAGTGAGTTTTTTTAAAATTATACTAAGCAAACCTGTGTGTACCCATAAGATAGAAGGAAGAACTGGGCTAATGTCTCTTAGTTGGTTGAAGTTAACTGATTGAATCAAATGACCATGTGAATAAGTTTCAAGGAAAAATACATGTATATTTTTTTGTTCAGTCATTTCAGTCACGTCTGCCTCTTCATGGCCCCATTTGGGGTTTTCTTGGCAAATGGTTTGCCATTTCCTTCTCTAACTCATTTTAAAATTAGAAAAATGAGGTAAACAGGGTTAAGTGACTTGCCCAGGGTCACACAGTTATTGTCAGAGGCTGAATTTGAACTCTGGTCTTCCTGACTCCAAACCCATTGCTCTATCCACTGCACTACCTAGCTATATTTTTTATATGCTTTATGGGGAAAAATAAAGGGAATTCATGGTAAAATTTAGGAGCTTCCATTTCTGTAAGGATATGCATTTGGCTATTTGTTGTAGATCGTACCATGGGGCAAAATGAACATTCATTTAAAAACTAAGGAGAAAAACAAAACAAAACTTCTAAGCAGACAGTGTGGTATAAGGGAGAGTAGTAGATCCTACTTGGCACCTGAGCAACTTTAGAAAATTCACTTAATATCTCTGGGTCTTGATTTCCCTAGATGCAAAATGAGGGAGTTAAATTACATGATTTTTAAGCTCTTTTCTAACTCTAAATTTATTAGAGTCAAAAGAACCTGAATTCAAATCCTTCTACTGTTACTTCTTACTTGTTTGAACTTGGGCAAAGCACTGAACCTCCTCAAGTCCCTTTCCTCAACAAGTACTATGATTCTGTAAAATGTCAGAGAACACAGTATTCCCAGAAGGCTGACACAAGACAATTATGCTTAATCACCAAGTTAGCACTATGTTCTACCCAAAATCACAGACTATGTCTGATCCAAGAGACTTGAACCAACAATTTCCAACTCCAAATCTATGACCCTGTGTTTTATGTAGCATAGTGTTAGGACAGGCAGTGCTCAATCCTTAGAGCATACTTAAATTCCCCTTTCTAGTAGGTTATACGGAGTATGTGCAGTATTCCCTCCCTGGTTTCAGTCCAACGAGTGGAGACTTTGATGAGCTCACTTCCAGCTATAAGTGACTGAGGGGATAGTGCTATGAAGTCACAAGGGGTCTTATGTTTGACCCAGGAGCCAAAACGACTCAAGACACTTGCCAGAACTAACTTCCCATACAAAAGGATCGATCACCCCACTCTCAGTTTCTTGATGTTCTTCCTTCCTATTGGTGAGCAAGGCCAGAACTGATTTTAGCTTCCATGTGGTAAAAGAGGGAGCAGCTGCTCTATTTCCCACTCCATCACCATGTATCCATAAGCTCATGGCAACTCCATTTTTTTTCTGTTGATTCTTTCCTGATCCTTTGTGAGGGAGTATCCTAAGAAGGGAGTGCCTAGGCAACTAGTGAGTCAGGGGGATCCACCAAAACCATCATTTATGACATGGTAAGCTAGAGTTTTAGTGATCTATCAATATTAATAGTTGATTCTAAATGACTTAGCTTGGTCCACAGTTGTGACATAGTGGCTCCCTGAATCCAAAAACTTGTTTCATCAGCTCTGATTCTGACTACCATTATCTCTAACCTAATGAAAGGCCTGAGCTATAGGGTATCAGTTTCTATTACTTTTGCCCTATTATTATCATTACTATTGCTTAGCCTTTCTGAAATGCATACTGCTTTCTGAAGCCACACAAGATATACAGTGGATATAGAAAAAACATAGTTTTGACACACACACACACACACACACACACACACACCAAACAAACTTATATTCAACTAGGCAAGAGGAATGTCCCCATTGGAAGGTTCATCTTTTTTCTCTAAAGAATGAAAAGCATACGGACTATTGTTTTCAGAAATAGTAACAATAACTGACATTTGTGTTAAATCTAGAAAAACACTTTACATTATCTTATTTGATCCTCATAAATTTAAGGTTAAGTGCTACATATATTGTTATTGTTAGCCCTTTATTTTATAGATGAGGAAACTGAGACAGAGAGCTTAAGTAATTTGACCAGCAAATAATTACCTAAGGTAGGATTCAAACTCAGGTCTTCCTGACTGATGAGATTGGCCCAATCTCATCACTGACTTCAGGTCCAACTCTATCTGCCATGTTCCTCTAATTTTTTTTTTGGGGGGGGGACTCAAGGCAGTCCAGACCTGTTATTTCATAGGCATGGGGAACTCTTGATGGTACACTTTCATTGGTCTAATCTATTACTTAGAAACTTAGAGGGTTGCCAGGGTCGCAGAGAAGTTATTTTTCCATGGTCACATAACTAATATATAATAAAGGCAAGACAAGAACTCAGGTCTTCCTCATTCCAAGACCTGCCCTCTACCCACTAGCTCCTGCTGCCTCTCATAGTAGTAATATGTTGCTGTTATAATCAGTATTGCTCAACTGAATCTGGTTTTAACACAGTATAACTGTCCTATTTGTTGAGCACATTACAATAATCTGTTGCTGAGATGGAAACTTTCTGGTTATATGAGATAACTTAGAATTACTACCTTCCAATCCATATCAATATATTATACATCCCTATTCCTACAAAAATGTCCATATAATGGACCTCAATAATTAGGATAACTTCCTTCCCTTTGGCAGTCCTCCATTCTTGCATTTGCTTTTAGCTCCCTTGCTCAAAGCATAGTGTTTGCTGTTTTACCGAGATTCTAATGACTTTCATAAGTTAAATAGAGATTGCGATGCTATTATGATTGTTGTTTTCTAAAAATGTATATTTTTCAAGTCTTCACAATATGTTTCATCGTTTACTCCTCAGCACAATTCTGAAGTAGCCGCTTATCACTGTCCTACTCTGTTACAAGTTATCAGAGCAATAACCATCTAAGCAACCGGTCCAGGAGCTCATTGCCCAGAAGTAGCTGCACTTGTAATAAAACCAAGCTGTCTGAAAGATTCAGGACAAACCTCAGGCCAGTGAAGCCTGCCCACATTGCAATTGTTTTCCAACTCAGTAGGCTACTCTTTCTTTTCTTTCCCAGTTACCCTCCCATTCTCTTCTCTCCCCTTACAATTTGTAAGACTTCACTGCATAATGTCTCACCTAAGAACTATTCAATGGTGATTTTATTCCTTTTCTTTCTTTTTATATTTTATTCATTCAATAAACATTTATTAATTTCCTACTGGTATCAGACACTAAGCTAGACAGCTAAGGATTCAAAGATAAAATGAGAATAATTCCTGCTCTCAAGAAGTTTACATTCTCCTGCATTGGTTTATCTATGATATTATTCTTTTTCTTGTTTCTTGGAATCCACAAAGAAGGGATTGTATCAGTCTGAGGAACTGGACATCAAAAGACATGGCCTAAAAAAGATGCCTGCACTTGACAAAGAATCAAGGAAATCATTTCAGCTCCAAATTAACCCTTCTATGGAAGCCCATGTGTTCCTTTCTATGACGTTCTACAAAATCAAGGATCAGATCCAAAGAATGGGGTCATATTTCTTGTTTTTTTAATGGGTGGGGGAGGGGCTACAGGGAGAGAGAGAGAATTTGGAACTGAAAATAAAAATAAAATAAAAATAGTAACAGCAATGAGTGGGATCAAATTTCAGACCAAATATCACAGTTTAATGAGCCCAAGGGTTCTTAACCTGGAGTCTGTGAACTTTAAAAAAAAATTATAACTGTATTTTAATACAATTGCTTTTATTTTATAAACCTGTGTATTTTATTCTATGCAACTAAGAACATTATTCTTAGAAGGCATCCATAGGTTTTGCCAAACTGCCAAAGGGATCCATGACACCAAATAGATTAAGAATACCTGGTTTAGATTATATATCCAGACCACCTAAAATAAGCCCCAAGTGATCCCTGGGAGAAAAAAAAAATGGTTCTTCAAAATAATTATTTATTTCTTTCATTTTGGAAAGGAGCACAAAGGGATTAAACTACAGAGATATCATCCCATGGTCCACATAGACAAGCATCATCCCAGTAACACATCAGGATTCTTTATGACTTACTAGTTGGCAAAGATAAGTAAATTTGGCTGTGCAAAAACATACCAGCTTTACTCATTGAGGGATGAGGACCACACCAAGTCCCCTCACAAGAGTGTTCTGTCAGACATCTAACTGACCAAGTACTGACTAAATGCTGAGAGTGGGTTTTATTTTTAATGCTACACTGTACGCTGAAATTCATACACCTCTGATGAAACCCAGACTGTTTTTCAAGGACACATTTTTCCAAAAGACCCACAAATAGTACACAACTAATGACTGAATTGAGTCTTCTGTGTCTGCCCAGTACAAAGCCCACATTCAGCCCCTAATTGAATAAATATGCAAGTATTCAGATTTCTGTAGATATTGCCATTTTGCAAATACAGTAATGAATTAAAAGCTTTGCATTGCATTCCAGCCACATATAAAGGGTTGATTCAGGCCACAGGCCTCATACTTGATGCTAGTTTGACTCTTCTGTGCATTACTGACTACAAAGAAAAACTTTTAATTCTAGTAGCTTAGTTACAACAGGATGTGCATACTCGGTCTTTAATCCTCAGTGGTCAGAGTAGTTTCAATGGGCCTAAAACAGAAAGGGATATTTCATTTAATTTATACAATCTACACTCCAAATACATATTCCTGACAAGGGACTTACCATTAAAATAAGGTCAACAGAAAGGGATTTGTTGTTGTTGTTGTCCTTTTTAGCTACAAAATCCAAGTTTCCATCATTTGCAATTATTTCTTCCTTAAAAAAAAGGAAGGGAGGGAGGGAGAGAAGGAAGAAAGAGAGGGAGGAAGGGAAGGAGAGAGGGAAGGAAAAGGAGGAAGGGAAGGAAGGAAAGGATGAAGGGAGGAAGGAAAGAAGGAAAGAAAGAAAAGAAAGGAAGGAAGGAAAGAAGAGAAAGAGGGAGGAAAGGAATAAGAAAAGAAAAAAAGAAAAGAAAGAAGGAAAAAGAAATTAAGAAAGGGAAAGGAAGGAAGAAAGAAAGAAAGAGAGAGAAAGGAAGGAAGGAAGGAAGAAAGAGAAAGAAAGAAAGAAAGAGAGAGAGAAAGAAAGAAAGAAAGAAAGAAAGAAAGAAAGAAAGAAAGAAAGA
>NW_020954580.1:1996129-2001355 GCF_900497805.2 Vombatus ursinus | reverse complement strand
AAAGAAAGAAAGAAAGAAAGAAAGAAAGAAAGAAAGAAAGAAAGAAAATAATGCTGGCCAAGTAGCTTGCATCTATTATAGTCTCCAAAGTGGCAGCTGATGCAAGATCGCATGCCTGTAGTTGACAAAAACCAGGACACTCCTAGGCTAGAGGGTAGCAACCACAGACCTACAGAGCACCACCAAGGCACATGGCCAACTCCAACATGATGTGGACTCAATAAATGGATTAACAGCAAATTTTTCAGCATGGAGCAAAACATCTTGAAACTCTAATACAGCAGCACTGAGAAATATTTCAAGGCCTGTTGGCTCTTCCTTGTACAGCCAGAGATAACTCATTCTTGAGCATGAGTCTTCCAAAGTTTCAGAAGGCAAGCTACAAACACTGCCTACCTAGCAAGGAAAACAGAGAACCATTGAGGTCTTTAAGATCCGATCCCCTTTACACGGAATCTCCCTGTTACTGAGCTTTGCTTCCAAAAACATACTTCTCCAGTCTCATTCATCTGTTTTCCTCCATGGATTAGTTTCTGGAAAGTGTAGGAAGGGGGGTAATGAATCCACCAGGAAATATGCTGCAGCCACCTGCTTGTCTTGTTCTTAGTGGGAAGAACAGGCTAAGCTGGGGACAGCAGGATTTGTTGCCTATGTGTTAAATGTACGAAATAAATGGCCCAACTGTAGACCATACTAGTCATCTTGTAGTAGCTGGATTTGTGCCCAAAAAAAGTTCAGAAAAATAGCTCTTCAGAAACAGGAACTGCCTGATCCACATGGAAAAGGGCAAGCCTTACTACCTTTCCATCTATCACCAGTACAAGAAAAGGTCAAAGGATTCCCATGCCACAGTAAAAAGAGATTTTCTTCCTACGTCAAAGACAGGCAGACTAGGGAAAGGGGGGGGGGTAAATGGGAGAAGGAAAAGAACTCAGCAAACCATCCTCAATCACTATATCCCATTCATATAACAATCTGATCTGTAGTAAACTCATACACCTTCAATTGAAAGAAACATGTTTTGACAAAGAGTCATTGTCTTACCTTGCATCTGAAGAATTTGAGATAATTGTTAATGCTGTTGTCTGAAAATGACAAGCCAAATCAAAAGCAGTCTTGAATTTTGTGTACACATATTAATGCTTAAATGCTGCTCCCTAATAAGCTTCAGGATTAACAAATGTTTGTCAAAAGGACCTGCATTGAGCAATTGAAATCTAATTTGAAATGGAACCACGATAGTCTAATAAATATATGCATGAAACCAAGAAGCTTCATAATAAGCGTAGCTGACGCCAAATATGCAATTTACATACATTACACACTAATAATCTCAATTTTTAACATTATACTTTAAAGGCAGCCGGTTCATTGGCTAAGTTGAAGGCTTTCCTTTGTGAAACCAGTATGGAGGACAATACTTGAATACAGTACCCCTTAAACCATAAATCATTACCTTTCTCATCCAAAGATCAGCCCTTTCTACACCTAGTCTAAAGAGGATTTCTTATCTCTACAAGGTTCTGATGAATAAACCAGACTTAACAGATGAATACTCAATCAATCTGATGAGATCTGCAGATCTGCTCTTTGCTGCTGAAGTGCTGAGTTAAAGAGAGAGGCATGCAATCTTTTATCCAACCTAGCACAAAATACTTTAAGAACATTTGTTCATAGTTTCACAGATCTAGAGCTGAGAGGAGCCTCAAACCATCTGACCCAGTCCCTTCATTTTACAGATTAGGAAACTGAGGCCCAGGAAGGCTGCATGACTTGCCCAAGGTCACATAGCTTATAGGCATCAGAGATAGGATTCAAACCTGACTCCAAGGCAATGCTCTTTCTACTGCATTACCCTATCAATGAAATAAGACGGGAGTACCGGTTGTTCATTGAGTCCTTTTTTAAGACCTGGCCAAGACAGGAGGTCTCTAACTATAAATATGACCCACGAGGGAACTCATTAATAAAATGTAAACTTTCTCAAAAAATAAAACCCTTGATAATTTAAACCTATTTTCTTATTTTGTTATTGGTTTGGGTCCTAAACCAGAAACCAAAACCTGCCCATCTGCTCAAAGCTAAGCAGGAAACATGTTCATAATAATTCAGATTTAGACCAAATGTATAAAAAATGGCTGAACCAAGAAGGTCCTCAAAATTTGTGGGCTCTGAATTTGCAAATAGAACTTCCTCTTTTCAAGGAGGAAAGGGTCTAAAGAAAATGAATATAGCAAAGTCTCAGAAAACTTCTTGGATATCAAATAGCTCTGCAGGAAAAAAATATTTCAATGATATAAGAGTAAATGAATCAAAACCATATGGTTCAAATTTTCCTTAAAACACACATAGTTTGAAAAATTAAGGAGGAAAAGTGCTTGGCAAAATGTGTTTTAGGTTTTACCAAACCCAAAACATTTGAAGAATCATTTGCAATGCTTGATGAACCCAAAATGCTGCCAAGTTTGCTCAGTCTTATATACTCTACAACAACACAATGAAGAGCTTCCTAGAAACCTTATAAACTTCTGATACTGTATTTCACTGAAGACATCATTAGAAGATGCTGCCAACAAATTGTATAAGTTTGTATAGCTTTCCACTAATTTGATTGACTAAGGATTTTGTTTGGGGGACTGTGGGGGGGGGGGGGGGTTGGTTGCTCCACAATTCATTTGTTGGGATGAAAAACTCATCTGAAGAGCATGGGCTGACATGTTTATCGGTCCCATGATTAGGACATGTGGTTGTATTTCTTCACACTCCATGTTCTAAGTTAGCTTTTCTTTCCCCTCCACGTGCAGGAAGGTGCTAGCAAGCAATGTGCTCCATCTGGATGTGAAGGGAGGTACACTTCTTGACCTCTCCACCATAGTATTCTTATCTAAACCAAGAGAACATCAAGTTAGAGAAGCCCCTTGCCACCAAAAGAGAGGGTCTGCTTCAATAAGTCTTTTTAGTCTTTGTGCTAAACTGTGCTAAGTCACCCCATTTCAAGCCATTCGCTTATGAGATCTATGAGATCACTGCAGCCTAAGAAATTATAGAACTTTGGAGTTGGAAGAAACTTCAAAGTGTCTATAATCCAACTTTCCCACCCAGAGCAAATGGCCACCCAGCCTTTGCTGATCTATTGAGCACTGATTTTTTTTTAAATGAAAGTTTCTCCTAGACATGAGAGAGAATTGGGGAAAATATGAATGTTACTAACAACTAATGGATAGGCTCATACTTTGTGATGGAGGAAATGAAAGGTGTGAATTCATATTCTTAAGAAGGTTTTAATAACTTGACATGAGACTGTGATTTTGATTTTTAGTTCTTCAATTAACTTGCTTTGCAATTCAGAGCAAGTCTTTTTATGACTCTGTTTCCTTAAACGAAAAACAAAAATTATTCTCAACTCTGCTTGACAGGAGCTCTGAGGATGAATTAGACAATCATACCTAGCAAGGTCCTTTCAGCTAGTTTTTGAAGAATATGAATAAAATTACAATATATTTTGTTCATATTCGTAATTCCTAATTTTTAAAACCTTTTTTTAAAAAAATCTTAGATGAAATGTTGAAAAACAAAACTAACCAAAATGTCCTGTCCCATAACTTGATGCATATACACAAGTTAAAAGAAATCCTCTCTACTCTTATGTAATCTATTAATCCCTTTTCAAAAGATAAAGTAGCACTATTTGGGTTTCCAAGGCATTTC
Source organism: Vombatus ursinus (assembly GCF_900497805.2). NCBI lineage: Eukaryota > Metazoa > Chordata > Mammalia > Diprotodontia > Vombatidae > Vombatus > Vombatus ursinus. Next base: position 1,997,647 of record NW_020954580.1, on the reverse strand, counting down.
ATTTAATTCATACTTTCAGCAACAGTATGGCTTATGGTTTCCAAGTTTGAAATGCCATCAATACTTCAAATTCTCTGATTCTAGGAAAAAGAAGTTATAGAAAATGCATAAAGATATCTCACCTATTAAACAGTTCTCACCAAACAGAATTCAAATGTGTTTACTATAACGACTCAAAAAATACCAGCTTCAATTTGGTTTGGCTCTATAAAATTAATGAGAACAGTGCTTGGCAAAAGTACAATGTGAATCTATCTAAACCCAGATCTTGGAAAAATAGGCACTATGAGATGAAATTGAAAATACGGCTTGGAACCACCCATCCTATTTTCTCATATGAAATTTCTCCTTTCTGTCTTTATGGGAGAATGAATGAAACCATTCTCCCATCATGGTGGCTAAGGTATCATCACCCTTTCTTCAATGTAGAACTTCTTCTGTCCTTTTCAGCTAATGAATGGAGTTGTATCATGAGGAGTAGACAGATTTTCTCCTATGTTTGGCTTCTCATTGATGCCAGTGTGACAAAAGTGGGTTCCTTTGCCCTAAATAAAGCTATTTCTAATACTGTGACCCATTCCATTGACTACAGTTGGACAGAGTTACAAGTTACAGGGGCCTGAGTTCTGCTCCTAACCCCTCTAACTTATGTGAACTGATTCAATTGCTTTCTGCCTTAATTTCTCCAAATTTACATGAGGAAAATAAGAATAGGCTACCTAAAATCTACTCTCTTTTTCTAATTCATTTAGGCTGTGGCAAAAACTGAGAAGCGGCAGCTAGGTGGCACAGTAGATAGAGCACCGGCATCTGAGTTCAAATCTGGCCTCAGACACTTGACACTTACTAGCTGTGTGACCCTGGGCAACCCCATTGCCTAACCCCCCAAAACATTAATGAAAATCTGTTCACTGATGGTGGTAATCCAAGAAGGAAATGTTTACTAGGAGTGCAAAATATCTCAGTTATACTGTGATGAGTAGTTGTGAAATGGGGAAAGAGGAAATTTGGTATGGTTGGAAGAGTACTACACGAGGGATCAGGAAACCTGAGTTTCTTGATCTATACCACCAATTCCCTGGGTGGGTCTAAGCAAGTCTCACTGTCTCTTTGGTCCTCAGTTTCCTCACCTATAAAATAAGGGGATAGGTCAATCTCTTCCAGCTCTCAAATTTAATGACTATCATGGTGAGGCAAAACTGCACAACGGAATTTTGCATTTCCTGATAAAGAAATGATTTTTTTTCTCCTTGGAGGATGAGGTTTCTTGATGCAACAGTGACAGTGTTACTCTCATCAATGCCAATACCTCTGGCCTCACTGTTCTAAGGTTATGGGATGGGTGCCGGTTGGAATTTATTTTCATTTCAATATTCAGCCAATGGGAAGGTGGGGGCGGGGCATCACTATCCTAAGATTATGGGATGAGTCTCAGGTTGGAGTTTATTTTCATTTCAATATTTAGCTAAAATGTGTGTGTGTGTGTGTGTGTGTGTGTGTGTGTGTGTGTGTGTGTGT
>NW_020954580.1:1964761-1996119 GCF_900497805.2 Vombatus ursinus | reverse complement strand
GTGTGTGTGTGTGTGTGTGTGTGTGTGTGTGTGTGTGTGTGTGTGTGCCTAGAGTCACTATTCTAAGGTTATGAGATGTGTCCCAGGTTGGAGTTTATTTTTGTTTCAATATTCAGCTGAAGAGTGTGGGTGGGTGGATATGTTCAAATAAAAGGCTTTTCTATGGTCCAGAATAGCTGGTGCTGAAACTGACTCTAATAACTGCTTCTGATGGATTAACTCAGGGTGCCTAAGAGATTCCTAGAAGAAGCACCTCCCCTCCCCACCCTTGGAATCTGGGCACTGGAAGATGAATCTTTGAATGGACTGCCATGCTTTTTGTTAGGAGTTGCATTTGGAAATACCAGGGCTTCAAAACTAAACTTATTAAAGTCCCGTTGGAATCCCTTTCATTGGTTTTAATGTTGTTCTTTTTCAACTTAGGTTTAAAGTCATCTCCGTCCCTCCCTCCCTCTCTTCCTTTCCCTTCCCTCTCTCCCTCTTTTTTAATCCCACTATGTGCTATAGGAATCTATGAAACTTAATTACATTGACTGTTACAAAAAAGGGCTTATGAACTTTTGCCTTTAGGCAGAAATGTTTATTTCATCGCCTTTGCTATTCATTCTTTTCAACCCCAACGTCTTTGAACTTTTCAGCTGCTCAGAGTTATCACCGTTGTGCAGAGACCAGGAATTCCACTCCCAAGATGCAAACCACAAGTTGGAGCGAAGGAAGGAGGCAAAGATATATGAGTCGTTATTTTGGCCACCCTTTGTGCCATTAAAATCTCATTTTCTGCCTATTAGAATGCCCTCTCCCTGCTCAGACAGTGGTGATAGTCAGTGATTAGTGTGTAATTGAGTATAATTGTCTTTTCACTTTTCATTTGTGTCATTCTGTGCCTCTCTCTGTTTTTCTCACCACTGAGAGGAAAAAAAGGTTGAGAAAAGATAAAGCTGTTAAAACTCTCCCTCTCAGCCCTGAAGAGATTCCTGATTGTAATTATAGATTGCAACCCCATCGGTGACATTTCTCCAAATTCCATGGACAGCTATTGCCCACACCTGGGCTAAGCTCAAGCTAATAAAATCAAGGCTGTGTATTTCAACAACTGCTAATAATGTCAACTTCAGACAGATGCCACATGTAGGAAATTTAACCAACCTTCTGACATGCCATTATCAAGGCAATTTATTAACACGATTTCCCAAAGAAAGCTCATAGTCCAATGCAAATTAGAAAAACAATTATGACATTCAAATATTTGTCTATTTCCAAAGAGGGGCCCTTCTCTTAATTTGTGCATTTCTAACTCATTTATTCCAGAGTACAGTGGGCATCACCTGGGGCTCTCTCCACATGACTTGTTTTTCTTCTCAAGTTGTTTTGTCAAAGCTCTGGTATTTTCTTAAAGGTTCTTTTTTTTCTGGAAATCCTATCAGCTGACCAAATTTCATAGAAGATGCCAATGTTTGTGAAGTTTCCTAACCAAGGAACAGGACTAGGGGGTGGAGAAGGCTGCACATTACAAATGCCTTGACAACTAAATGTAAACACCAAGTCTGGATGATTACATTAAAAATCACTTGAAATTAAAACTAAGCTACAACTTTTGATGCAGCCAGTAGGGGAGGAAAAAAGGAAACTAGCAAACTAAAATCATGTGGCTTGTATAAAGAATACATTATGGTTTAAATTTGGCAATTCATTATACTGGTGCCTCGGGGAATAGACGATTTGGTTCTGGTATACAGCAAATCCTCTGTCTGGAAACACGGGACTGACCTGAGGTGAAAGGCCATTGCCAATGGCGGGGTTCATGGGATTGGAGGGCCCGGATGGAGGCACAAAGCTGTCTGTATAGCTGGAAAATCCATGTCTGGTGCTGGGCAAGCAATACGCAGAGCTGCTCTCTGGATTAGATGGGAGCGTACTTTGGTGCACGGTGCTCGGAGGAAGAGGCTGAGGTCTGTGGACCGTGCTGCTGGGGTCAGAGACAGCTAAAAGGAAGAGAGACATTTTTAAGCAGGCGCTCATTTCTTTTGTGTTCCAGCATAACAACTTCAGCATGGAGGTTCGTTGTTCACCAACTGTACCCCAGTGTGCCAAAACATTAATTATCGACCGGTTCTTAACTTGCCAGTGTGGAATATGTAGATGTGTCTGGGCACATAGTTTTATACTTTCAAATTTATACATATATAAACTATATCAACCTGGAATTATCAGTGCTTATTTCTCTACATAAACATATTCTTCTCTATGCCAAGTGCTGAGCATTCTATATATTGATATTATCATTTCCTGCTTGAATTATCAATTGGGTAGGCCAATATAGGAACAGGAAGTCTCAAATTTCTGGACAATATATTTTAAGGGACCACCTTAATATTAACCAAATGATGATTTAAAATACCTACAACAAAGTTCACTTAATCTCATAGTGATGTTTTAAGTTTCAAAATAATTGTATTTATAGCTAATATTGTTTAATCAATCAATAAACTGGTAAATATTGGTTTTTCCAAAAATTACCTAGTAAGTGCCATTCTTTTATGATCTCAAGCTTAGATGTAAATGCAACAGCAATGGATAGATCTCATTCACATTAATGAAAGTTCATCAGTTTCTAAGAAACTACTGGAGAATTGCATTATACCACAGCATGTTATCAACATACAATAAAATACATACACCCCACCTATGTTAATCATTCTTTCCCTTACTCTCCCTCCAAAAAAAAATTATTTTCAGTAAGGTAATTGTCTCATTTCCATAACAACATTATAAATGGAAAATTTGTTCCTAGACAGCCAAAATTCAGATTACAAAAACTCAAATGAGTCTTTTTTTTTTTTCAAATGAGTCTTCACAGAGATCTGAGGCTAGAATCAGACTGGGTTTCTAACTATTAGCTACTGCTCATATTTAGGCAGCTATGAGGTGCAGTGGAGAGAGAGCTAGGCATGAAGTCAGGAAGAATGAAACTCAAACCCGGTCTCAAACATTTACTCGCTCTGTGTCCCTAAGCACTTGACTGCTGTCTGCCTCAGTTTCCTTATCTGTAAAATAGGGATAATAATAACAACCATCTCCTAAGATTGTTGTGAGGATAAAATGAGATGATATTTGTAAAGTGCTCTGCAAACTTCAAAGTGCTATATAAATGTTAGCTATTCTTATTGTTATTATTATTATTACATAGTGAAGAAGAAACTATGACTATGAATTTACAGAAGTTAGGCTAAAAGTTTTAAAAACCTAATGTGATTTTTTTTTTGTTTTCTTTTGTAATCTAAGCAGCCAAGGAAGGCAATTCAAGCTGCCTGTTTGTGAATGGGACAGCTACTAACCCCTCATCTGTGAACTGTTTGTGTGACCACTCTCCTGTGATGTCTAACAGCCCCGGTGAAGAGCAACGATTAATTGGACACCAGGGCTAAGCAGGGCTGGTCTCCAGGGACTATCTGAGAGATGTCAGAGTAGGGCACCCAGCCCTACTGAGTTCAGATGGTTCTTCATTTAAATGAATTAATGATATAATTGTGAAGATCCAATCAGAATGATGTTCCTACTAAAATGACCGACGTCTACATAGCACAGGTCAGTCAGGGCAACTTTGGGTGGGCTACTCCTGTATACAATGTTCCTTACGGGAAACAAAAATGTAACAAAATATGACTAGTCTATGAACTCCCATACTCTTACAGATACTAAATAGGAGGATGAATATAGATGATATAATGAGCTGGAGAAGGAAATGGCAAACCATTCTAGTATCTTTGCCAAGAAAACCCCACATGGAGTCACACACATGAAGAGTCAAACACAAGTGAAATGACTCAACAACATATATGTGTATGTACATATATATAATATACATATTATATTATATACATAATATATACATAAATATATATACATAAATATATATAAATTATACATAAATTATACATAAAATATACATAAATATATAAATACAAGCATATATAATCTGAACAAAGTAATTCTATTTTAGTCTCCTTTACTCCTTTACAACATACCTTGTGGAATAGATGTAGGTTGATACGAGGTCTCCGACAGCTGGTATGTTGGGAGCGTTGGCATGGCTGTAGGAGGGAATCCCCCCGGAATTAGATGGTTGAAAGCCATCAGTTGATTGGCCCCAGCTTGCTTCCTCCATCTTGCCCGGCGGTTGCTAAACCAGACCTATGGATTTAATTTAAAATTTGAGGATTTCACTGATGAAATAATAGTACATTCATAATGAATTTTTCATGCAAAAACAGCTTCAAGACCCCCTTACTGACAAGGGGAAGAGAAACAAAAGTACTCAGCCTTCTGATTTTTTTGGGGCTTGGGGTGGGGTGGGGTTTGGGAGAAATAGAATAAGGACAACAAAGTTTTAGGGGTCAGTGAAAGGATTTCAGGGATTCTCATTGGACCTGTATTAGCTTTGTGGTGGTCAGAGTACAGAATGAGAAAGCAAGAGTAGGTTCAACAGCAACCTCCCTCGCCCACCATCACCATACTTTCACCCAGCTCTACATAGATAAGAGAGATATAGATATATAGATACATTATGTATATGTATACGTATATGCATTCATGTATACTATACGTATGTATATGTGTATACATGCATATACATATTCATATATAATTGTATATAAATATAAATATATCATATACCTTCATACATTATTATGTACATTCATATGTACATACAAATATATACATAGAGTGTGTGTGTATATATATACATATATATTATATGTGTATATGTGTGTGTATATATATTATATATTATATATATATAAAACCCTGAATAAAGTAAATAACAAATAAACTACTAAAATCTTAGCATCTAATGACACAATACAGTAGACAGGGCACAGATACCATATGGTCCAGGCTTTAGATTGCCCTTACACCCCAGATGCCAATATTTTCAAAGGCTACCCCACTGACTATGCTTTGCCACCCAATTTCAGGTTTTGTTGGTCAGCCTGTGAATTTCTATGGCCTTTGTATGCACAGTTCTGGAGTATCCATAAAAATTTTGTCAGAACACAAAACAAGGAATGGTATTGCTTTCCATTCAAGCTGTGGGACATTATATCACTCCTAATGGGAATAAACAAGGTACACAGAGGAAGCTGAGTGTTCAAAATGAGGAGAGCAATATGTTTATGAGGCCATTTTTAAAAGATTTTATTACTATGACGAGACAAAAAGACAAGAGAATAAATATTAGCAAGAAATCTAATTTTTCAGAAATATTGACATGAAAAGATGGTTTCTTTGTGCTATTATTTTACACAGGCATTACACAAAACTCTGAAATTTAAGAGGGGCCCGTAGAAGGATTATGCCTTGAGGTACATATAATTTTTTTAAAGTCTCCATAAAACATTGTTCTGATTACAGGCTACTTCTCCAGACTTATTTAATTTTACTCATCTTCACACACTGTAGTGTAGCCACACTAAACCTACTACTTCTCAAACTCAGCATTACGTTTTCCTCCTCCATGGATTTGCTCACACATATGATTTCCTCATGCCAGAGACACACTCATTTCTGCCCCCATTGGATCCTGAGCAGCCTTTAAGAAGACTTACTACTCCTTCTGAAGTATATCCTCATCCTTCCAGGCTAGAAGTTCTTAATTGTGTGTGTGTGTGTGTGTGTGTGTGTGTGTGTGTGTCCTGGATCCTTTGGGCAGTCTTGTGAAGCCTATGGGCCCCTTTTCAGAATAATGTTGATAATTCCATTAAATAACATATGTAGAATTACAAAAGAAATCAATTACTTTAAAATAGTTATCAAACTACTAAAATTGTAATAAGGTCATGGATTCCAGCTGAAGAACTTTCGTGTCAAACCTTCTCATTATAACTTTCTCATATATAGTTTTGGAATAAGAACCAGAGGGAAAGCGAGTGGCCCAAGGTTTCATAGCTAGTAAGTCACAAAGCTGAATTTGAACCCCCTGAACTCTAAGTTCGGTGTCCCTTCTACTACATCACCCTCCCTTTGCTAAATAGCAAAGTGGTCTTAGGCTAGTCATTTTTTTACCTCTCTAGACATCAGCGCCTTCTTCCAAAAAATAAGAGACTTGGAAGAGATCTTTCCTAGTTTTAACATTCTAGAATCTCCATTAGAATAACGTGCTTCTTGTGTTTCCAACAAATCCATCAATGGCATCCCACATTGGCCATTACTCTCATCTGTTGTCTTAAGTTTATATAAACTAACAAACCACTGTCCATTATAAAACATTAAGTGGATAACCTCAAGGTGTGAATGACATCATGTCTTCTGTAGGCCTTGCCAACTTACCACAAGCCCAGACCGGGCTGCTTATGCTAATGTAATAGCTCTCAAGCCATGCCACTTCCTTTGCCCATTTGCTCTGGTCTCCAAACAGCCCTCCTGCCACTGCCCCTATTTACTCATGATTATCATATAGAAAGTGGGGAGAAGAAAGAAGGTGATGGTGGCAATGACATCTTGTTCACCCTTCCCATATGCCAATATGGACAACCAGAGTTGTCAAAAGGACAACCGGAGGAGAAATAATAATAATTGCATTTATAAAATAAAATAAAAGCATTTATATGGAGCTTTAGGATTCATCAAGTGCTTTTTTAAATGTATTTTTAATTTATGGAATAAAACAAGCATATCTATTAAATGCTATAATAAAAAAAGATAATTGCACATTAAACTGCAAATCTATTATGCACAACTTGCTATTTCTTTTATAATTATTATCTCATTTTATCTATCTTCACAACAACCTAAAGAGTGGGTGTTAATATTGTCCTCATTTTAGAGGAGAGGAAACTGAGGTTGAATGACTTGCCCTGGGTCACACAGTTACTAAATGTCTAAGCCTAGATTTCAACTTGGGGTTTCCTGATTCCAGGTCCAGTGCTCTACCCACTGTGCTCGCAGATGTCCCCGTGGAATATATGAGCCTACAGGGAGAAGTCAGAGCAGGCCACATTTTTGTTCCAACCTTAAACTCAAAGCCAAATATTTATTATAAAATAGTCTGAGTTTCAGACCTGGTGTATGACCTTGAACAACCAATGAATAATTGCTACTAGAATATTGAATGTTAGAAGTAAAAGGAACCATAGAGAGAGCATGGTCTAGCCTATGAAAACTGTGATTCATACAGATGAAGTCATGTATCCAAAGTCACACAGCCTCTTAGTGGCAAAACCTGGGCCAGAAACCAGTTTTCTTATCTTCTAGCCCAGTAGGTTTTGAATCCTGTGAATTCTGCTCTCTTTGGCTTCTAGTTTTCCTTCTATAAAAGCAGAATGATCTTATTTACCTAGTTTAAAGAAATAATTTAACAAAACAAAACACTCTCATGAAAGCATGTAAGAAATAAGTATTTTGCACATCATAAAATCTGCTGAGAGTCATTCTTTCCCACTAAAACTTTATCACCTGTGATTATTTGCACAGTAACAGCTACAATAACTTAAGCCAAGATAATATTACAAGAACTATAAATCCCCAAGGTTCAGGCCATCAGCTGATCGCCAGAGAGGGAAAGAATTCTCTTTCTATTGCCCCCTACCAAGCTATGATATAGTATTACATAATTTGATACATTACAAAGGGGAAAGTGGAGTTTCTATTTCTCTAAATGTTTTTGTCATTTGCCAACTCCCTTCTCTTTGGAGGAAGATGCCAGATAAGTTGAACAAATAGTTCCTGGGGACACACAGTCGTAGATTTTTTTTCTAAAATTCAGAATTTAGCAGAGGTAACTCAATACACTTTTCCATGTGAGGATAGACTAAAAACAAAGCATTGAAGTAAAAATATTAAAGGTTTATTCTCATCTCTTACCATAGGAAAGAAGATGAAGAACTGACATTTGTATCATGAAAAATTTTATTTTTATATGTGCATGTACACGTATGTGTGTGTGTCTGCAGTATTGTTAGAAACACATTTCCTCAGATATTGTACTTGACAAAAAAAGGGTAATTTGGGTTGGGGTCAGAGGGGTTGTGTGTTTCTTTCCTTGTTTTTCTTTTTGTTTTATTTTTCATTCACCAAAAACTGAAACCAATGCCCACTTTAGTATTACTAAAACAGAGCCAAGTTCAGCTCCCTCTTTTCCAACTCATCTTTACCCAAAAAAGAAAAAAAAGGCTTTTGTTCTTGCATTTTTATCACCAATTGACTACTATCTTTTCTGCCATGCTGGGTTGAGCAAAAGATCCATATGCTATATGTTGTCGGGAATTTGTTAGGCTGTAGATCATAGCCATGGTGTGAGGCATGATGTCTCTCCAGGGAACTGAGGAAGCCGTAAGGAATGTAAAGAGTCACTGGGTTAAAGCCACACTAAGACAGCTGTTATGTTAATGAGGGGTTCTGCTTTTTTGGCCCACTGTAGGTCACTGATATGGAAAAATACAAACAAGTAGGGAGAAAATTTGTTCATTTGCTCCTAAGTGATTTTTATTTTTTGATATTTATTGAACAGAAGGAGTTTACATGGCACCATACAACCTCACTTCATGGTTTTGAAACTTATTCTGTAATACAGCTCCATTTTCAGTAAAAGTAAAATAAATATTATCTGAAAAATACTGTATGTGTTTTTAAGTGACCTCATTCACTCTCTTCAGTTAAGAAATTTTAGAGATTGTTATCTTTTGTTTAGTTGACTATAGGCAGATACGCTACTTTATGAAGAGACTTTTCTCAATCCATTTTCATTCATTTTTAAGACTAGATCATTTCATGATTAGGAAATGAGGGATACATTCTCCAAATTACATTGTGCTAACTTGAAAATGTCTGCTGTTCTGGGAAACTAATAATTCATTTTTCAAATTCACTCTTAGGACCAGCCAGAAAAAGCTATCACTTTCTCCTCAAAAAAAGCAAGGGTTTTCAAAAATCCAAATCAATTAAAAAATGTGCATTAAGTATTAAACAAAAAATCTCACACGCTTACAGAATATTATGTTGTAGCAAATTGTGTCAGTCTTTTTCCCCTCCTAGACTGTAAGCTTTTGCTTGAGGGCAAATTCTGTATCTCATCTAAACTTTGAAACTCCCTCCCCCAGCATTAACACAATGCACTGCATACAGCTGGCATTTAATAAAAGTTAGTTTTATGATGTTGCATTATATGCAATGCACTGTGCAGGATATAGTTCCAGCACAGGACCATATCATAGCTATCTTTGTATTCTCAGCATCTTTCATAGTACTTTCTACATGCAAGAATTTGAAGGATCTCTGGTTTTATGTGGGAAATTCCAGTATAACATTCCCTCATCAACTCAGAATAACACTTCTGTGACATAACAGATAAGTGCCAGGGAGTGGCCTGATAAACAATGAGATTAAGTGACTTAGCTAGGGTCTCCTAGTAAGTGCATGCAAGAGGCAAAATCTGAGCTCATGTCTTTCTGATTCTAAGTCCAGCATTCTATTCACATAGGCTTAATGAATGTTAGGTTAGTAATAATCATTAATAAATTATAATAAAAATTAAGTAAATAAATGAAACACATTAATTTATCATTAAATATTTGTTGAATGGTGATCCTATGATGAGCCAAGGTGACTAGAATGATCTCTGAACCAGCAACCAAGAAGGATTAAACTGATCAGAACCCAGTGGGTCTCTGCTGCTCTGAGAGAGCTGACTGCTTTGCAAGGTCAGAGGATCTTTCCCAGTACAGAAACAAGGCAGGCTGCAGAAAAATAGAATGACCCAAATGGTTGCCTCAACCCTTACTCTGGTTGTGAGCACTTTAGTATCTCTGTAGAATGTGCGTTTTTGGAGTGAGGAAAATTAACTACTAGTAGCCTAGAAAATGTGCTTTGTTAAATTGTACCCTACTATCCTAGGAGGCAGTCCACTATTGACATAGAAGGCTCTAATACACTCTGCTTCACCACCAATAACAACATTTTGCACTAAAGTTAGACTTTTCCTAAAGGTATTTCCCCTGTTTTCAAAGCACTGTGGGAAGCATTAAAATAGTGTACTTAGCAAAGAGATGGAATATTTGCTCATAGATTATTTGTTAGAAGGGACCCTTGAAAACCTCCTCACTTTTCACAGGAGGAGACCAAAACGCAAAGATAATCTCTTGGATTTAGGGGATGATAACGCTCAAGGTCACCCAGGAAGGCAGTGACAGACCTGAGGCTGGAACTCAGGTTTCCTGACGCCAAGTTCTGTGCTTTTGCCTGATTACACTTCCTTAGATCATTCACAGTCTATTTCTGGATCCTACATGGCCTCAGGGGCATCATTTCAGTGCCTAGCCCTTCCCCTGGACACAGTAGACATTCAATAAGTATTGCTTAATTGCCCATCTTGAGCATCAATTATTACTGTTATGTACAGTGACAGCTAAGAGAAATTTCAAGTGATGGAATGATGGACAAACCAGAGCCGACTGCATTTTAGATACAGTAAAAAATAAAGGATGATATTTTAATAAATAAATAGATAAATAAAATGGTAAAATTACTTGCAACAGATGAACTGAATAGCTTGTAATCTTATCCAGAATAGAATAGTCTCTTAGCAATGACAACCAAAGACTAAATCTAGCCACCACTTTCCTAGTAATACTACATTTTAAAATCTAAAAATAAGACTTTGCAAGCAATCTTCTTTAGCTCCTCTGTGGTTCTCTAAATGGCTTGGCTGTTTGTTTGGTTTTTTTAAATGTATATATCAAGCTACAAGTTTTCATGCCTGTCTCTAACTAAATAGCCTGTCCAAGCCTTAGTTTCCTCATCTATGAATTGTGAAGGTTAGATGGGATGATTTCTAAGGTCTTTTCTAGGATTAACATTTTTGAGTGCCTATCATAAGGTTACAGGGCACTGCACATAGTAAGCATAAAACAAGTGTTTGTTGAATTGATGAATCCTGGTCAGAACCATAACTAGTGATTTTGGTCCCAAGGGCAAGTAGCCCACAATATGTCCCCTCAAATCCATTTTATGTCAAATTCAGTTGCTGGGAATAGCGAAGAAGAACAACCCATTGAGGGGAGACAGTGACCCTGATATACCTCAGAGCAGCTGCTAAGGAGGTTGCTATCCAGTGGTGAAGAGGGAAACAGAGTCAGGCCAGGGAAGAGCTCATCTGAAGTGAAGCCTCTAAGGATAGGAAGTGAACCATCTGCTAGCTTCTGGTACTAACTAATTATTCTTAGTAAGTCTAAGTATGGCATAATGAATAGGGGGCTGATAGCAAGGTTAGAAAATTTCTACCTCTGATACATAATAACAATTACCTTTGGCACATAACTTAACCTCTGTCCCTATCAACTCCCTTTAGTGTTTCTTAAACCATTTTTGTGTCAAGGACACCTCTGGTAATCTGGCGAAGCCTATGCATCTTGGAATACCTTTAAATGCACAAAATAAAATACATGTGTTTACAAAGGAAATCAATTATATAAAGTATAATTACCAATTTAAAAAAAAGTACCCCAGACCTAAGTTAAAAAGCTCTGCTCTAAGGTAATAATTGGTCACACTGTTAATGATATATATTGTAAAGGGAATTCCTCACCAGGAATTCCCTACATCAACCAATCACAGTTTCAGTAAAACGATAGATAGATAGATAGATAGATAGATAGATAGATAGATAGATAGATAGATAGATAGATATGTGGGTGGATGGGTAGGTGGGTGGATGGGTGGATGGATGGATGGATGCATGGATGGATGGATGCCTGGATGGACAGTGTGGTGGGTGAAAGATGAAATAACAGAGGAAACAGAGGTTCAATCTTTTGAGCATGTCGATTTATTAAGCAATACATGGCAATTGCCCAACAAACCAGAATTTTCCTCAATAGATAGATAAGTGGAAGATTAAATGAATGAATAAATGAATGCATCAATAGCTAAATAATTGTTGCTAACTAGATACTAAGCTCGGTTGTTTCTACAGTGGCTGGAAGGATGTAAGTGCTGTCAGTACCCTCAAAATTATGGTAGCCTGGACCAAAGCCCTGGTTATACTACCCTAGTTATTGCCATGATCCCAGTCAGCACTACGAATAAAAACAATCAGAACCATGGAACACTGTGTTTTGGCAGACCTCTTCTGCTATTGGTACCTGAACACGGGCTTCCGTGAGTTTAGCCCTTTGGGCGAGTTCTTCTCGGGTATAAATGTCAGGGTAGTGGGTTCTTTCGAAAGCCCTTTCCAGCTCTTCCAGTTGCTCTGCTGTAAAGGTCGTCCGGCTGCGACGCTGTTTCCTCTTTAGTGGTAAGTCTGGTTCTGAATCAATATCTGAGCCTTCATCAGATTGAGGTGCTGAAGCTAGGAATATTTAAAAAAAGAAAAAGAAAAAGAAAGAAAAGAATATGAGAGTGTAGTTGGGGAGCTGAAAACTTTTTAAAGGAGAGGAGATCTACTTTGTATGTATGAGAAAGGGACAATAACCTCAGGCTACAACTTTTTGAAAAAATCCATTATTTTATGTGTTGTGTGTAGCTACATCTTTATTATTATACTTTGCATTATAAACTTACAAATGTATTTATTGCATCAATAGACAATTGCAAAGATAAGTTTATACTATATATAGACATCATTACAGTAGAGCACAGAAATATTCTTTGAGGGTTAAAGAACTTCCCCCCCCCAAATTCCTTGATCGTGGGATGAGTGAGCAGACCTTCAGTATACCCTGATGTGTGACTCTAACCACAAACATGCATATACATACCTATATGTATTTTTCTATTCTAAGATTTTTCATCAATCTTGTCATATCAGTATCTATATTTTCTTATTTTACTTAAATATAATGTAATAAAAATAACATCATTAATTTAATAATTATTTATTATGAAATTTTATTATTTGTAATTGATTGATATTAAAATAATAATTTCTAGTTCTCAGAAGAGTCTTTTTATTATGGACATGTGGTATCCAAAAAAAAAAAAAAAGGGATCAAGTGTAACAAGGAGCTCCTGTATCTTTCTCCCATTACTACATTAAGTTTATCAGATTAGCTAATTGTAACCCTGGAAGAAAGGAAGAGTTTAGCCCTAAGCAGAGGGGCCATGGTATAGGAGGGAGAAGAGGCTGTAAGGGAAGGAAAGTGTGACCCCTGGACTCCCCAAGGGAAGGAGGAAAGATAAATCCATAAGCGTGGGGAGTGACTTAGAATACTAGGAGACCTAAGACAAACAACCCAGTGGGAATCATTTGTAGTTACAGTAACCTGTAATTTGGGTTGGGGAGCACAGTAACTCTAAGCATGAAATCTACTATATGTGTTTGTGAGTTAACGAGATGACTCAACACACAAGCACTGACACAATTCCTTGACTTTGCCTAAGATAACCTCACTTACCTCTTCACTATTTATAGAACATGACCTCCTGAGTTAGAATTCTGGCCAAGCTCTCGTGTGGTATTGTTGTTGTCATTGTTGTTGCTAACATTGTTCCTGTTGTTATTTAAAGGTAACCAAGACAGTCCTTCCAAGTTCCCTATTCAACGAAATAGATTTGTGATTTTTTTTTAATGTTACAAAATCTCAGGTCCTCTGGGGTCTTTGGGATCCCACCTAACACAGAGCGTGGGATTGTTCAATTTTCCACAAATTTCTCCACTGGGAAAATCAGTCAATGAACCTGATACGAGCTTCAAAAATGACTTCATACTTAAAAAGGTAATACTGCTTTCTTAAATATCAAATCATGGTATGAATCTTATAAGTATACAGAATATATTGTGTTTGCATAGGAAGAATAAGACTAGTGGGTAGTATCTCTTTGCCATTTATTTTAAAAGCCCATAATGAGATTTTATGCATTGTTTATGCAAATCTTAAGCACATAAAGATCAGCTATCTTGTCTAAAGCCCTTTCAAACCAGAGCAAAAGCTAGAAGTGAAGTTAGAACAAATTGTCTATTGCAAACACATCTGAAAGCTGGGGACTTCAGGGATTATTTCCTACCAACACCTGAAGAAAAATCCCCTCTATCCCAACTCTGACAAGTCATCAGTGAGCATCCACAGACTCCCAAAGGTGGATTCCCCTATATCTGGAGGCCAACGACTTCATCTTGAGAGCACAAATTTAAGGTTCTATTCCAGTATCAGAGTAAACTATTCTTTGTCTAATCCTGTGATTTCATCAGTGCAGGGAACTGCCACAAATTAATATAAATTATCTGTAGATGGATAGATAGATATAGATTATAATGTAGATAATCTGTAGGTTATCATTAGAGAATTAGAAAATTACCTAGTGAAATGCCCTAATGATTGTGCCTCTCTAAAAAGAATTTGTAAAAGACACTATTCTGATCTCATATAATTTTGTGCTCATGTTGTAGATTATTTGTTTGCCCCTATTTTGTGCTTTTCACTCAAACACTGAAGAATGAAGGGCTAAAATTGAGAATTAATTATATTTTTCTATTTATTATATTTATTTTCTATTTATATTTAATATAAAATTAATTATATTTATCTTAAGTGAAGAAAAAGAATAGAATCTGAAAATAAATATATGCTTACATAAGTAGTTTCCTTAAGAATGTCTTTTTTCTAGATATATTCAAGACTAGCTAAAAAAACAGAAAAACAGACCTTTTATAGCTATCAGTAAATTTATTTAGGGTGTCCTTATATTTAGGCTATTAAAACTTAAAACCACACTAAGACTTTTGGAGCACCAAATCCTGCTTCACATGCTTAAGAGCTGTTTGACCCTAAACAAAATCACTTAACTTCTCACACAGCCTCAATTTCCTCAGCTTCTTCATCTGTAGATTAAGGATAATAATGGCACCAGGGTTTTTGTGAGGATCAAATGGGCCAATATGTGTAAAGCACCTTGCAAACCTTATATAAAATGCTTATTATTATTATTACTCATTGTTATTATTATTGTTGTTGTTTGTTATTATTATTATTATTATTATTATTATTAATTATTATTATAGAAAACCTGAAATTCAGAGGCAGTGGGGATGCTGGAGCCAGCTCATAGATTGGTAAATTTTCCAGTTGAGCATTTAAACCTCATTTGTAGCCAATGTTTCAAATTAAAGCTTGGTTTATTGTTTTGTTGATTGTCTAGACTTAAGAAAGTGATGGGGGAAATGCTAATAATTCAGGTTAAATGTAAAAGTAGGTGGGGCATATATTTTTTGGATAACTGGTTGTTAAATATCTGTCAGCACAACCCTGCTCAGACGAAATGATTTGCTCCAGGTCTTGTGGCCAGAGTTGCATTGCTCTGGATAACAAATTATCAGATCCCATTTTATAGGATAGTTATTTCTTTAGGTATGATATCCTCCTACAGGGTAGGCACCAACAGGGTGAAGACCTAAGTCTTAATTAATCCTTCATATCCCCAAACCCCAGGGCAATGTCTTCAATATAATAGGTGCTTAATAAATGTTTGCTGGCATGAGTCATACTGTGGCAGTGCATCTGAAGGTCTGCGTTTTCATTCTACTCTAACAATGTCTTGTCTGCCCTTTGAAAGGACTAGCTGAATCTTCACTAAATGTCTCTGCACGTCAAAGGAATTATGGTATGATATAACCTTCATGATCAAAAAGAGAATTTTCTTCCAAGTGTCTAACAGCTTAGAGTTGTGTCTGCATGACACTAAAACATACCGATAAAAAATGAACAATTTCCTCAAACATTTGCATTTTTTGTATGATATCAACTTGTTTGCCTGAGTTTTCCATTGGAAAATTGACTGAATCAATTGCTTATTTAGGCAATCACACATGACTTCGCTCTCACTCCTTCCTCCATTTCCCTCATTACAACAAAACTAAAAATTACCAAAAGGGATAGAGTAATCTCTTAAAAAGTCAGCGGTAGGGGAGTGTCTAGTCTACCAGTTGGGAAACATTATCTCTTTAGTAAACCCCAGAGATAAGAACAGAAAAGTAATTATTTCCCATTTTATGGAATCACCAGTGCCACATACACTAAATGGAAATGAAATACAGTATTTGTGAAGAACTTGATTTACAATAATCTCCTCAGTGTAAAACATTCAGGGGTAACCAAGAACACAAAGCAGCAACTGAAATTTCATTTTAAACACAGGGAAGGAGCCAGGTCATTTTCTTTTATTTCTATTCCATATGACTCAAGCTACTTAAACTAATGAAAGCATGTTATCTATTTACACCACATTACAATGAAGTAAAAGCAAAACTGTTTTACAGATAAATGAAAAGGGGAGGGGGGAGTTTACCTCTATTGTTACAACTTGGAAACTTTGAGCAAAGTTAACTAATCAGACTGCTGAGACACCACAATTAGATTCAGCATAATCTCCTATGTAAACTACACCAGTTGTCCAGTCATCATGTTAAGAAGGAAAAAATTCAATTACACTAAATGGCTAATCAATCATAGTCTATACATGCCTTCATAAAGAAAGTCTATTTTATCATTCATTTATCATTAGTGAGAATCATTTACTTTCATTTCTTTCTCAACAGTTTAAGCCAATAGATCAATCAGTCATTCTCACAATCACACACAAATAGAAGAAGATCCATGATTATTGTTTTTAAGGAAATCTATATAAATAGAGTAAGTAACATGTTTTCTTCAAAATGGCAATTAAGTTTTACTTTTAATTGTGGGAAAATTCTTAGTGGATTGACTCAGAATTCCATCTCATTATACAACATTAATTTGACTTGTCCCAATTCCTTACTCATTTTTCAGACTAGAACTTTTTAATTTTACTTTTCATATCAAAACCCACTAGCAGAACACTTTTTGAATTACGTTTTTATTACCCTAAAGTCATTAATATCCCCCTCTTCAAAAGGACAGATGAGCTTTACATAGGAGGGCTGAGAGTTTCTCTCCTTTGTCCATGTAAGTTAGAAAAGCAAGAATCTCATGGCTCCATAGAACTCATATATTTTTCTGGCCACAGGCCAGAACAGTGACTAGGCCAAGGCTTGCCAATGGAAGAGACCATCTACAGATAGCCAAGCTTCTGCCCTCTGGGCAAAGATGATGACCCATTCCTCTTGCCCTTACATTGCTCCCTATGCACCATCAGAGGCTAGAAACAATTACATAGGTTAGCAGAGCCTAGAGAATAATTCTTGGTTTTACTCAAATTTCATAGTTTCTCCTTTGGTGAAAGATGAAATTAATACAGAGATTCCAAATCCTAACTTGTAATATCACAAGATATCACAAAACTTAAGTTGTTTTAAGAAAATATATACATATGTATATATATACATACCTGAATCAAATAAAGATAGATAGATATAGATATAGGTAGATAACACATATGCATTATTTTTGGTAGGAAGGAGGTTATCACAAAGCAAGGAGAAGATGTTAAAATTTCAGAAAAGATTGGGCTAAAGATGTTATATATAATGGAAGGAATAAAAGTTTTTTTTCTAATAGGTTCCAAGGGACCACATGGCTATTTTTTTTTCTGATACAACAGGGAGAATCAGGAGATTTGTACAATATCAATTCTGATATTAATTGTACAGTATCAAATGTACAATATCAGTTCTGAAAACCAATACTATCTTTTCACCTCAATAGTATATGGTGGGCACGAAGAGGCCAAAACATATGACCAACAAAGAAAAGTTATCATCAAAGAAATACACGGAAAAGTTATTATCAAAAAAATGGACAGATGGAAAAGAAGGTAGACTAGTCATATAGCAAGAGCAAGGGAAAACAGATGGGCAGCTTGTGTGCTTCATTCATACTCTTCTAATGTCAGAAGATGCACAGCAAGACCCTCATGCCATTCACTGGATTCCCTGTGGGAAATTCGGAAGGGCTGCCTAGACAAGAATTGCACAGAGTGAGAATATGTGGGTGGGTGCAATCTGAACCACTGGAGGGAGCACCCACATTAAAGAGCTCATAGTTCTTTCAAAGTATCCAAAGACTGTAGCTTATCAAGAATGAAATTGAATGCTTATAGAAGTGAATGACAGCATGAGTTATAAGAATGGAATTGCCAGACCATTTTACTTCATCATCTTCCAGATCCTACTACTAAATTAATTCTGGGATTTAATAAGATAAGTGCTTTGGGAAATTGAAAATCTCATCACCAAAATGTTCTCTAATCACCTAAAACAACTAACGCCACCTAAATCCCTAAAATCACCTGAGTACCAAAAATGGCATTTAGAAAAAGACTTTGGGCATGTGCTGACACTAAATAAGCATTAAGGAATCATTTTCCATCCAAAACGTAGAAGCATACCAATAGGATTAGCCCAAATGGAAAAGAAAGAATAAAACTAACTATTCATTAAGTCTTCTGCAGTATTTTTAAATACATTTCTTTTGGCATGGAATTCTAAAAAAAGAAAGAATTTCAAGTTTAAAGATGAGTTAATTATTACTATACTACCAAAATCTTAAATAATTTTCCAATACCAGTTGAATCCTCAATAACAACATGGCTGTGTCTAAGTCATGCATTAAATCAACCACTATGGCCATTAATGTGTCTATTACATCAATCACTGTGGTCTACCACTAAGAAATGAATCAGATCATCAAGCAGCCACTCTTTGATCTGTCAAGAACATTAACTTCATCATATCCATCATTTGCAGTCCATCTCCACAGACATTACAGATTACTGATCCCACAATCCAGTCTGCCATTCTATAGTCCATTATTAAAACTGATCACCCAGCTCATATTTCTGTTAAAGTTTCACTTCCCTCCTCTACCTTTTCCCTGGAACTTCTTCAAGGATAGTTTAACTCAAGGTTTGGAGGACTGAAAACTATTTCAAGTTATTTTAAACAAGACTACCCATATAACCTTGAGTAGGAGGTGTCACTCTCAAGTTCCTCAGCAAGAAGCAGTAGGCATGAGTGTAGCCCCCAAAGTACTGTCAGTAACTCCCCCCCCCCAAAAGAGCCATTACCATTTCACCTGGGTATCTCAACACAGCAGTTCTTAGGACCACCTAATCTACCTCTTCATGTCAAATCCACCTATGGATTTTGAAGTGCCCAACTTTTTACTTGCCACAATGCCTTCCCATCATTCTTTTACTTCCATAATTAAGCTTGGGGAAAGGAAAATCATCAGTAACAAAAGGGATCAAGCTTTGGACAACAATCATACCCCACAGGATTACAAATTCCTCCCTTCAGGAGCAAATGGAAATGGGAGGAGAAGCGGTAAGTACCACCAGTGGACTAACCATGAAGTTTAATTAAAGAAGGAATTACAGAATTAGAGAGCAAGTCTTTGTCCCTTAACCCCTTGTGACCTATTCTGAGGCCTCAGGAAATATTTCATCCTAGTTAACACTATTATACATAAAATCTTTCCTCAATTTCATAGGAATTTAGTCATGTAGAATTCTATAATTATCAGCTTCCAGACAAATATGATGCTAACATGAGTGAAGGCAAAAATTGAACAACAAAAATAATAGTTCTCATGAATGTGTCTGCTACATTGTTTTTCCTCTCAGCAAGACCTTTCATTTGTGTAATTAAAGAACCAAAACATGACAACCAGTTCAACTCCACATTTGCTTGAGATGTAACACAATACACTTTACAAACATAGGAGGCTGGAGGTGGGGGAAGGCTGGAGGTGGGGGTAGCTCCCTCAGCACACTTCCAAGGCAAAGCTGCCTTGACAATCACCCATTAGCTATAAAATTGTCCCATTTCAGTTAAGAATGATGCTTCTCCCTTCTTCAAGGCAGATATCCCTAGGCTGGACACTAAAAATGTTTTTTAATTCTATGATGGTGGATTTCTCTAACTTAAGACCAGATCGATATTAAATCACTCCAGAGAACTGCATAGATTTTTTATGTGCTCCCCAAATTAAATACTATCTTTATGTTTCATGGGGTTTTTCAGGGGACAACTCAAAGTTTGATGCACCTATGGGGCTAATCATAGACTGTCCTCTACTTGTGAGTTTTATCATTCAACAGGGGGCACACAAAGGGGCAGCTAACTGTTTACTGATCTGCAGTAGCCTTTTTACTTTGAGAAAGATGTGAATGACCTCTATCGTGTTTACTCGGGTGCAAGCCAGGAGGAGTGAAGCAAAACTGAGACTCCCTCACAGACCCAGAGTAAATGACAAATGACACTTTCCCTTTGTGATCTTTGGGATTTTTGTTGACTTATTTGGAAGCTTTTGTTGGGTCCCAAGAAATGGCCTGTGGCTGAGGCCTATTCTACCAATTTCCACGCTCCATCTGTGGAATCCATCAACGGGGCATTTACGCTCATTCAGGGCTCTGACACCTGCCTGGCAGGACGCAGGAGACACAAAGAAAGCTGCAGTGGATGAGAAAGGGGAGGTTGGGTTTTGGGGGGGAGGAGGGGAGGTTGAAATGGATGCACAGTAGGGGTTAATCCAAGCTTCTCCAGTCCAGAGGCTTCAGCACCTGGAACCTTCTCTTCCACATTAATTCACAAGCTCAAAAGTACTTGAGGTATTTTTGTTTTTGTTGTAATTTCAAAAACACATTTTTAAAATATATATATGCATATATATGACAAATATACACACACCTATCTAGTAAAAATAGAGGAATCACTGCAAGACAAAAACCTAGAAAATTTTTTTTCTGTAGGAACTGTAGAATAAATCTATAGAGATCATTTGCTCTGATAATTCACCTGAAACAGGCAATATGGACTCAGGGCCTATATTAGCATCAGTCTAAGTTTTGAGCAGTTGCTATTTCAGTAGTTGATAAGATAGCAGAGATTCAGAAGATGATGTTGGTTTTTCTTTCCTTTTTCTCTTGATCAGCAACTTCATCTGCATCTTCACCCCTCCATGCCCCCCATCAAAAAAAAAAAAAAAAGACCTTTGGCTAATGCAAAAATGATGGGTCAGTTTATTACAAGATGTTTCTTGGTTGGAGTTTCCTTTTCTCTTTTAAGATAAAGGCTCACACAGAGCTCTAAAGTCTAATTAAGAGTCTCCAATCATTTACCTACTAAGGTTCCATCCCAGCAGTCCACCACTTCTTGGCTAGAGAAATGTAATGCTATTCCCCTCCTCTCTAGCCAGTCCCTCCTCTTGAAACCTCCGCCTCACAGCAAGGGGTCATTAAAAAGAAAATGAGCCCCTGCCAGGTTTGTGCTAATCAAAATAGCACAAATAAACTCTGACACTCAACAACTCCCCAAGTGCCCACTACCCTGGGTGGAGAGTACAGATTAGTTATGAATATGGCAGGCAGCAGGGGACAAGTTCAGAAGGTCTAAAGTCAGTTCAGTCAGTCACCTGTGAGTTATTTTAAATCCACAACATAGAGTAGTGTATGTTTACTTAAGATAAGAGCTGTTGTAGTTCAGTAAAATGACATCAGAGATCATGAGCTACACTAGTCCAGATAGGAGATTGCAATGGCATTGGGACCCTTTGGTTTTCATTTAATCTGCCAGTTTGATTTCCAGGTCTCTACTCCCATTTATAAGATAGCTTTCTTCAATATCTAACATCTTAATGTTATTACTTGGTCACATAATGAACCATAAATCTATACAGGGATAGAAAGAATCCACATCTTTTGTCAAGAATCCCTAAGAAAAAAATCAACATTCTGTGTGTTTCATGGTTGGGAGTGTGATAGTTCTTTTCCAGTAAATGAGTAGTGGAGTCTGACCCTTAGAATGATGACATTTTTTTTTAATAGAAGGGTTTACTTTTGATGTCCCATGATGTTGCTTGCTAACATACTTTATGATGATTGTGTTTTTGTCTTCATGCCCTTTCTGATTCCACCAGAGCGACATCATTTCCTTGATAGAAAATCAGGGAGCAATAAAACACAGAATTTGGAGCACCCATGTGAACTTGTCCCAATAACAGAGGTGAAGAAAGAAATCCATGATTGACTTAGGCAGGCAGAAAAAGGCCTGAAATTAACATGGATGCTCTTAGCCCTTTTTTCCTGAAGCTTGGTCTCCCAGATGAAAAATAATAACAAAAAATAATTACATTCTGGACATGAGTCTCTTTGATTAAGCCACACTCCAATTACCCCACTTTGAAAGCTACTACTGTTTGCAAACAGCATACTAGCAAAAAAAAAAAAATCAAATGGCTATTTTTTTAACTCCCCAAGAACCATGGGGAACTAAAATCTCAGATGAGAAAAAGAGAATGGAGGAGCCTCAAGAAAATGTGAGACTATTTAATTAGGGAAACTGATTCATTAACTAATTAATTAGCTAACATTTTCCTAAGAACAGTCTCTGGCATTCAGAGCTATCCTTTTTCCAGTCATATTTAAAAACAAAATAACAAAAAAAAAAAAAAAAAAGCTGTCATGGAGAGGTAGAAATCCTCCATCTTCACTCTAGCCTTCTCTCTTCTCTTTTAGTTTTAAAGCCAGTGAACTATATTTTATTTGTTTGGGCTTCAACTGTACTGAAAGAAAAAGGTAATTCGCACTCTGAAGGGAAACAGGAAAACAGTAGTCCCAGCAAGAGGGGACGGGCCAAGTGAGTTTTATTTACAATTGCCAAGAGACAGGCTATTATTACCCATATGTGCCACAATCGCCCTCCTTATCATGGGTTGGCCGTCATGTCCACCGGGAGCTGTTAATGAACTGGGTAATTGAGCTGCTGACATGTGTTACCAAAACAAAACAATAGGAAGAAGAGACAAATGAACATTTTATTTGCCAATCAGAGTACGTCCAGCTTTTCAGGGAGCTACAGCTAAGTAACTGTCTGAATACATAAGACAGTGCATTGAAAGCAAGCAGATGTATGCACAATAATGGTTAACTGACAGCTTATGGCCCATCTGTGCTTAACATTTTGTTAAAGAAATTACTTGACTTGCTAAAGAGACAAATCATACAGCTGCCCCAAGTGCTGCATTATACGAGATAAATCATTAGCTAAACTGTTTCATGCTTAAAATGACAATGCATATTAACAGTGATGCTGGGACATTTTGTCAGCACAGCTTGACACAGTTATGACTTACCAAAAATGTGACAGCTCATAGATATTCAAGGGTATTAACTTAGGAAAAGAATGAAAACTTGGAAAACAATCCCAAGGAGCTAACAATAGGCTGGTTGGAATCTCTCTCCCTTAAACATTCATTTTTGAATGGTTACGGAAGGAAAAAAAGCAATCTCGTGAACCAGCATGCAAAGCCGTGTTCTCTACCATTAGGCACCTCTCCATGCCATATTGATCCAGAAATGCAGAACATTGGGAATGTGCCCATTGTAGAATCATCGTTCATCTTATCTGTAACATAATCATCCGTCTAAGGTTTAAGGCACAATTTCTTTTATTAGCTTCCTTCTGCCCTTGCTCAAAAAATAGGCTCTTTCCATCTCTGAAAGGTCCTACTTCAACAGAAAGCAGAAAAATATTCTTCAAAAAGCAAGCTGTTGTTTAGAAGGTTTCTCAACTCTGTTTATGCTACTGCAGCTGAATGGAAACCACATTTTTTGGTCCTAGTCTGATTCTTCCACTGTCATGTAGACCAGCCGTCCTCTGAAGCCAGGTCTGGTAAAGTGGAAAAATTAGATGCAGGATATACAATTCAGTTGGCTCATTTTCTAGGGGCCCTCTTACCATGTCAGGCAGCATGATGTAGTGGAAAGAGAACTGCATTCCAAGCCATAAGACCTCAGTTCCAGTCTTGGCTCTGACACTAACTCCTTTATGATTGTAAGTAAAACCTTTGGGACTCAGTCTCCTCATCTGTTAAGATGGGGCTAGTAATAGCTGCTGTACTAAACTCACACAGGAGGGAGCACTGTGAGGATAGATCAAAAAAGGTGGGGTGTGTGAAAGCACTTTTGAAAAGTATAAGATGTTTTAGAAATTGAAGGAAGTTTCATTACCAATATGCAAGAGACAGGATTAATGTTGCTGGGTCCCAACCATGCAACCAAGGTAAATGAAGAGCTGTGGTGAATCAATCTAATCATATTTTTCTGTCTAGGCAACATTTCCTGGACTCATATCAACCCAGTCTAAAGTTTGCCTAATTTATGAAAGCGCAATCATGAAAGGTGAGTAACCATTGGGGCAAGTCCCAGTGTTTGTTGGTATATGAAATATCATTCATGACTCTTTTCTAAGAAAGGCTCCCATTGTTATGTAACGTGAGCCTCAGTCAAAGCTACCCTGCTATCAGGTACGCTTTATAGAACACAATGTGTTCTATAACGACATACCATACAATTGTTAAAGACAAAGAATCATATTATTGACATTTTAATCTTTGGGTAGTTTGTTTCAAGTCAACAAAGTCATAAACTGATGCGAGAGTTATAAGAGGTAACAGGTTACCAGAGTCAGGAGATAGACAATTAAAAAAGAAAAAAAGCCCTTTTGCCACCTTTATTCAGAGGAGGTAACCCTAATACAAACATGACTGATCAACAACCAGTCTCTGCAGAGATTAGCCTGGACAGTGCTACTTAGCAAGTCAAGGAAAGGCAAGGTTGAGAAGAAACTGACACGCTCTTTATGCTAGAAACCTATGTAACAGAACTGGCAATATATATTCACAAAGAAGATTGAAAAGGAGATAAAAAGGAGAATGAAACCAAGAGGTTAAGTGCTTCAGGGAGCTATGGTTCCACTGGTGTAACTGTTATCTCCACCAATGTAGATCACCCCTCTGGGACTTGAATTGTTGTTGTAAAAAACAAAGCAAACAAAACAAAACACACACAAAAAAGCTATCACTGTACAGATGGCCAACCTGGTGGAGAGCCTCTCAGTTTTAGCAACCTGGCCCCATACTTGAAGCCTTTCCAGGGAGAGAGAACTGAGGGTCCTAGATCCAATGAGGGATCAAGGCAACTTTAAGACACTCAGGGAATCATGAAATAACAGAACCAGAAGTGACCCTAAGAATCATTTCATTCAATTGCTCTTACTTTGCAAATGAGGAAACAGAGACCCATAGAGGTAAAGTGATCACATGGCTACTTAGGGACAAAGCTGTGAAGCCCATTCCCTGACCACTGCTCTAATTCTCTTTTCATTACACCATGAGGAAAGGAAAAGTATCAATATAGGTAAGAAATGGTGGTCATGGAAAGATTGAGGCCAATAGAGAACTATGAAGTGCTAGAACTATGGTTTCCACGGGCCATGGGAATAGAGCTATCTAATCCCACATGTGGCACAGTGGAAAGAGTACCAGACCCAAAGTCAGGAAGATTCATTTTCCTGAGTTCAAATCTGCCCTCAAACATTTATTAACTGTGTGACCCTGGATAAGTCATTTAACTCTGTTTACCCCAGTTTCCTCATCTGTGAAATGAACTAGAGAAGGAAATGACAAACCACTCCAGTATCTTTGCCCAGAAATGGTGTCAAAATGTCCAAATGGTGTCCAAAAAAAAAAAAAAAAAAGTCAGATATGACTGAAAACAACTGAACAATCCAACATGTAGTATACTTGCTGTATGCTGGGAATGTCTTGATGGTCCTGCCTTAGTTACCATCTCTGATAGGGCAGTTCAAAATTGCTTGTGTGTGTGTGTGTGTGTGTGTGTGTGTGTGTGTGTGTGTGTGTGTTTCAAGAATTAAGAAAAGGTAAGTGTGTAAAGTTTTATTGGAAAATCTGAGTCCTAAATTTGCTAATTATTACCTGAAGTCAATAAGCCATACAAGAGTTGTACAAAAATTGCAAAGCAGAAGTGGGTAAGGAAGTCACTCAGAAAGACGTCTTCCTAAAAGAAAAAGTAGATTGGTCATACGGTGATATCAAAAGAGAGAACGAATTGAAAGCCTGAATTCCTGAATGTCAAGAGAACTAAAGGAAGCCCACCATCATATTGGGTAGTGCAAGAGTCACACAGGATGTAAGAGCATGGCTTAGTTTTTATTTGCATCATAGCTGGAGAATCTACATCAAGGAAATGATAGAGAAGGAGAAGGTTGAACTTTGTCACGTCTGCAATATCATTATCATCTTCAAAAAGTGTTGACCATAATGAAGATGCTCTGCCAGGTGCTAAGAAAGAGGTGTTTATAGACAAGGAAAATAAGAAAAAAAAAATCCTTCCCTTCTCTGGTTGTAAGAGTTTAGAGTTTTCAGGGGATGAGTTTTGATGGATCATCAATGTGTCAGCATCAAAGGACTTCTCAATAAGAATGGACAAACCAATTGAGATGAAGGGAGGAGAAGCTCATTTGAACAGAAATATAATCTCCCTCCCTGAAGGTGAATACGTACTTACCAAAAAGTCTTGTTTTCTTTCTTTAAAAGGAAGCTTGATATAAAGGAGAAACAACAACAACACAGAATTGGGAAACCTAGGACCTCTAGATGAATCCTGGCTCTGCTCCTTATCATCTGGGTGACTTCGAACAAATCTCAACCCTCTGGGCCTCAGTTTCCATATCTGTAAAATGAGGGATGTGAAGTAGATGATCCTTTCCATCTCTCTGATTGTGGGTATAAACTGATTGAGCTCACATGAAATATCGAACCCTACTGAAATCCATCAATGGGGCATTAACTACTAGAGAGAACTATCATCCTGTCTCTCACCTGCTTCTTCTTCTAAGCACCTTTCCTAAGGGGGATCAAAGAGGATACTCACTTAAAACATAGATTTTTTTTAATTCTCCATGTCTAGTGACCTTAAAATGCAAACCAAAGATGAGGATTTCTCAACTCTAACTAAACAAGCAGAAGTACACACATATTATAAGAGCAGGGCCTAGATCACTTATGAAAGGAAATAAATACTACACTGTCCTAAGTGCCTAGGGGTTAAAAGAAAACAGTCTGGGCCTAACAAGAATCAGGCAAGCAGCCTAAAAGAAATTAAATATACTTGGCTTCTCCTTTCTGTTGGCATTTGTCTTGGCATTCAATAGAATGTGTGGTTGTTGGGGAGGCGAATATATGTTGGGGGTAGGAGAGGGGGAGAGAGAGAAAGAGAGAGAAATTGTGCCTGCTATCACATATATCCAGGTGAAAATTTTTTTTATTTAAATACACCAGATTTAAATATATATTTGCTGAGGGCAAATTCTCTTAAGTATTCTCTTAAGCATTTAATACTTGTCCACATCTGGTCAACTCGATTAGTTTTGACAATCTAGTCCCCCCAATTCCTTCTCTTCCTTTCCGTCCACCCCACCCAGTCTTTCTTCCAACAGTAGCAGATTCGTCCTTTGTATAATTACATAATTGTCTCATCCTTCCATATTGCCTCAGTAGCATAGTGTAGGCGTAATCATGCAAAAGTTAAAAAAAAATGAAAAAGGGGGAGGGGGAGGGAAAGGAAGGAGAGGAAGACCTAAAAATAAAGGGAAGACTAGAAAAGAATGATGTGAAGATAGAAGATGGAAATGGAAAGGAAGAGAGCAAAGAAAGAAAAAAGGGAATGAAGAAGCTATGGGGGAGGGGTGAGTAGGATAGAAACACCATCCAAAGCAACAGAGAACAGTAAAGAGATAGTTAGCAGCTTCTGAGTTTAAGGATTTGTCCCCAGGCTCTGCGAAATCTTTTTTTTTTTTTTTTTTTCTGAAAACCCTGGGGGGCAGCTTTAGTTGAAGTGGGAAAAGCTGTCCCGAGGGAATGGGTGTGAAGGGAGTGTCAGAAAACAGTTATTCATGTGCCCAGGGGGAAATTGCAGAGATCCTAGAGATCCTTGAAGTCAATTACGGACTCCCCTAAGTTGACCCCAAGAGTCCCCAGGGTCAGCAGTGCATCCCCAGGATGCTTACATCACTATTGTGCACTCTCTCTCCCTCTCTAATTATCCCTGGGCTGAGGAGAGGTGGTCACATGACACCCTGACCTAACCATTTGACTCAGGAATCCACACCACACCCCCCCCAAAAAACGGCAAAACAGATGGAGAGCTGTAACACAAAAGTTTTCATGAAGTGTTTCAACTGACCCATCCTAGTCTTCCATTAAGTTCAGGGTACCCACAACTGTACCCATTAATTGTGAGTTCATTCCTTGCCCATTTTTTTTTTTCACTCTTTTAAAAACAAGGCCTAAAAATGCCTGGGGCTCCTTAGAGGAAAGGTGTTATATAATTCCAAGTTACTAATTACACTAAATAGATCTAGCTTTGAAGTCTGCTAAATCTTACTTTCTGCTGGGTGCCACTAAAACTCTTAGTCCTCTAGAAAGTATTCAAATGAGTCCTTTATTGTTTATGGGCCAATAAAGAAATCATTTAAGACCTGCGGAATTTGCATTCCAGTATTATAAACAGGTTTGCCAGCATTCTCAAAATCTACTAGAACTAGGAAATAATGTCAATGGAAAAAAGGTGCACAAATACACGTTTCTAATAAATACAGGCACATGTAGGAGTGCAATGCATGAACTATACATACATGAATGTTCATACATGTTGTACATCATGGATATAAAGACTGTAGTTTTGGACTTGGAGAAAAAAGATGGACTCTACCTGTATGACCTTAGGTAAGTACCTAACTTTTCAAGGCTTCAGTTTCTTTAATAATAATAACAATAATAACATGTATATGGGATTTTAAGGTTTACAAAGTACTTTACAATATTATCTTATGCGATCCTCACATAATCCTGTGAGGTAGATGCTATTATCCCCATTTTACAGATGAGAAAACTGAGGCTGAGAGAAGTTAAGTGACTTGCTCAGAGTGATGCAGTTAATATCCGACAGGATTTGAACCCAGGTCTCTTCTGACTCCCCGTTCAGAGCTCTAACCCTTACACCACATAGCTGTAAAATAAAGAGGTTAGACTAGATAGATAGAACGATTACTCAGCCTTTACCACGTGTCCTACACTATGTCAAGTAGATGAGGGAAGGGGAGAGGGGAACAAATGCAAGCAAACATAGTGATTCCTACCCTCAAGGAACTTACATTCTAATGGAGAGAAGGCAAAACATAAAGCAGTGTTGGATGTACTGAGAAGTGCTCAAGCAGTAGCACGGAGGATGCGGCATGAAGGCCTACTTTCTTGACTAGGTGAGGCAAAAAGTTACAGGAGGAGGATGGTGGAAGACTCGGGCCACGTAGTAGATGATGAAGGTCCCGTGAAACACCACCTCTGTGGTCCGTGATATCCACACTTGGGGAGCTAGGCCTGAGGAGGATGGCTCTCTCCAGCTCAGGTTCTCATTTTCCTAAGCACTTTAAAGAGTCTCCCGAGAAGAGGAGTTTGAGTTTTAGGACATTTTATGGGAGACAAAATGAGGCTCAGAAAGGCTGACCCGCCTACAGTCACGTGGCTAGAGAATGGAAGAAGGATTGCAAACCTGAGCATCCCAAGTGCTCTCCCTGCCATCTCGTCACAGATTTAGAGAGCAAGTGCCTATGCTCCTCAATTATTGTACTTTCTGAAGCTTTCCAGAATCCTCCTCGACCCTCAGGGCCATTATTCTGCTTTTCTCCCCTTCCTCAAACTAGTGGGGATTAGAGCTTGCTTCTTCTTCTTTGTTGTTGTTGTTGTTGTTCCTAGGAGGAAAAACACTTGGAACACTTGACTGGGTTGACTGAACACTTGACTGAACCCACTTGACTGGATATGTGTAGCTGTCTCAATGTGCACATGTATGTATGTATGTATGTATGTATGTATGTATGTATATTTTTCTTTCTTTTTAAAAAATATTTTCTCTCCTTTCCTCTCCCCCTCTAGCCTCTCTCTTAATGTTTCTATATTTTTGTTGTGACTATTTTGACTGAATAAAAAAGAAAACCAGCCTAAGAAAGCAAGACACACCAAAAAAAAAAAAAAAACATTCTGAACACCACAGACCCAAGTCACAACCCTGCCCCTCCTACAGACTACCTGGGTAAAACCTTGGGCCAATCACTTCATCCCTCTGGGACTCAGTTTCCTCATCTGTAAAATGAGAGGTTTAGACTAGACCTCTAAAGTCCCTTCAAGCCTGTGATCTTCAGATAATTATAATGTATAGACAGCACACCACATTAAGATTACACAATTTTGATAAAATTCATCAACTGGTAGGTATGGTATAAACTTCTTGAAAATTAACTTTGTTTATAAAATATAATTTTTGAGCAGTTAATTCAGTTAACTCTTTATTATAGTACAAGGCAATTTTTAGAGCTGAGAGACTAGACTTATGATTTCATCCATATAGGCAAATTCCAGGAAAGGAAACTCCCACTATCAATTCAGGTTGGCTGCTTCTCTATTTTAAGAGAGTTGCCCAGACGACCAAAAGGCTAAGTGATTTACCCAAGGGTCGAGCAGTTAGTAAATGTCAGAGGCAGCCCTTAGACCTCGGTCTTCTTGGCTTAAAGATCAGCTTTCTAGCCACTGTCAAGCTATCTCTCAATTCACTTTATAAGAAAATTGTAAATGTACATCATTCATAAAAAGGATAGCTATAGATACATAGATATGGATGTAGATAAAGACATAGACATAGATATAGATATAAGTAGAGCTGCTAGATGTCCCAAAGGATAGAGTCCTGGACCTGGAGAGTTCAAATCTGGCCTCAGACACTGACTTTCTGGGCAAGTTACTTAACCCTGTTTGCCTCAGTTTCCTCATCTGTAAAATGAGCTGCAGAAGAAAATGGCAAACTACTTTAGCATCCTTGCCAAGAAAACCCCAAAATGGGATCACAGAGAGTTGGAAACAATGAATGACCAAACAACAATAAACAACTCCTGACTCCGAGTCCAGTACTTTATCCAAATCCAAGGTTCTCCTCCTATTTTTTTCTTATTTTGTGATCTTTACAGATCAGTCTGATTTTGTCATTTGTGAATCCCAAAGCATTTTATCAATCAAAATATTTTCTGAACTTTGATATTCCAGACCATTTCTTTTAGAGTGGCTCTGATCTATCCAGTCAGGTGATTATTGTCTGACCAGGTGGAGACCTAAGTTACCTCCACATTTTCTGGTGAGTGTATCAAGTTTGGTAGTCACCAAATTGGTCTGTATGAGCTAAGCAATAACTCTGACAAGCCCTGAACATGTGATCTATTCAATAGAAGACTTAGTGCCAGTGGGGCACACATATGGTGACAAATGGGGTTGAAATAGTGATGGGTCCCTTCTATGGTTTCTCCTTACTTGCTTTGTATTTTGTCCCACATTACTGTTTTGGGACCCAGTGGGCTGTGGGTGGGAAAATCTTATCTGTCCTAGGTAATCATGAAGTGGATGTTCTATTCCTAGATATCCAAGAATTCAATCAACCAATCACCCAGCATTTATTAACTGTCTATTACATTCAAGGCACTGTGCTAAGCACTGAGGATAAAGGGAAAGAAAGAAAGAAAGAAAGAAAGAAAGAAAGAAAGAAAGAAAGAA
>NW_020954580.1:1946267-1964751 GCF_900497805.2 Vombatus ursinus | reverse complement strand
GAAAGAAAGAAAGAAAGAAAGAAAGAAAGAAAGAAAGAAAGAAAGAAAAAGAAAGAAAGAAAAAGAGAGGGAGGGAGGGAATGAGGAAGGAAGGAAGGAAGGAAGGAAGGAAGGAAGGAAGGAAGAATCTCTGTTTGCAAGGAGCTGACATTCTGCAGGAAATTACATATATGTATACACACAAATTCACTTAAATAGAAAAAATAGAATGAATAAAAAATGAACACTACATAGTTCAGGGTGCACTAGCAGTGAGGAGGAAAAAAGCTACAAGAGTATGAGAACTCCATAAATTTAACAATCATATCAGCCTGGAGTAGCCCTGGGCAAAATTGTTAAAGGGCAAAAACATATCTTGGTATTCAAATTTTCCCTTTTGGGTGTCTTTTTTTCTACTTAATGGATACCCTCAAAACTCTGTGCCTTCCTAATTTCTCATAATGAAAACCTCTCAATTTACGCTTTAAGGGTAAATGAGTTTAAATCATTTATATTGCCTCTCCTGGGGGTATGTACTTTTAAGCCTTATCTTTAATTGTAGCATGATGAGTTTTTCCTCCAGTTCAAATTATTTCAAGTATAAATAAGCAGACTGGAGGGCATTTAGGAGACTAGGATTTCTTTCTTAATATCTCTAAGATTATACTATATGTTTCTCAAACAAGAGGCATGATCTCTTGAATCCAGGCACTTTCACTTTCTGTCACCCATGCCTGGAATGCTCTCTCTTCTCATCTCATCTTCAGGATTACATGGTTAACGTCAGATCCCAGCTTAAAGTCCACCTTCTATGTGAAGACTTTCTCGAGTCTCCTTAATTAGTATTAAGTGTTTTCCATCAGTTGAATATTTCAATTTATATGATAATAAAAATAATAACTTAGTTATATATAATTGTTTACATATTGTCTTTCCCATTAGACTGTCAGCTCCTTGAAAGTAGGGACTATCTTTTATATTTCTTCATATCTCCAGTGTTGGCACAACGCCTAGGATACAGTATGTTCTTAATAAGTGTTTATTGATTAATTGGTCACCTACTTAGTCTATTCACAGGTCTCCCTAAGTCTTCCCTTCCAGATTCCCCCAGTGACTAATGTTTTCCCTCTCAAAATAACATAAACCATAAAAACTGAAAATTAATATACTATCTACGCAGAGGAAATTTTTTAAAATTTTATTAGAAAAGAAGCATCTGCTAGGAATAAGCCAGAGAGATGCCAGCAAAGTGATATGGAGAAATGAAGAAATTATTTATTTTTTATTCTTGTTCACTGGGTCTAATTAGGGGAACCCTCCCCCCAACAAATTTAGCTAGTGTATATTCCACGGAGCATGCCTAGAGCTGGGTCCCTTCCAGTGTCCCATGTGCTGTCTTTGGAGCTGGACCCCTTCCAATGACAAAATGACTCTTGTCTTTTCCAGTATGCACTGGCTCAATATTAAAAGACTTAGTATCTTGGAATGATGTAAGCAATTCCTTGGCTCCCATAGTTGGGGAAGAGACTGTATCAAAAAGGATGGTCACACGTGCTGCCTGGTCAAGCCTGACACTGGACCACAGGCCTTGGGTAAGCACAGTACAAGAGAATGCCAATACAGAAAATGTCTTGCGTTTTGATGTTTTAAGTATCAACTTCCTGGGAGAGTATAGTAGCAATTATATGATAAATTACTACCTCATGTTTAGGTCTTTATCAATGCAGCTTTGTGACTCTTTTGTATTTTAAGCATTTCTTCTGCACAAAGGAAATAAACAGCTGTTCTATATCTGATCTACATTGTACATGCAGTACCACTATACTCTCTTTTGGTGAGACCGTAGAAATGAACCAACCTCTCCTAGGTCTTAAAAACTGAGAAAGGGACTAAATACAGGTGTGTTGTCCAAGAACTAAGTTCAGTTCAGAGGAGCTCATCACCAGCTTAAGGGCAGGGTGTTGGATTTCTCAGCCACAGCAAATCATTTTAGGGGAACTATAATCTCATCAATGGATGAAAATTACTGACACTAAAAATCCTGAAGTATGGCAAACCATGTATGAGTATCAAATGCTGTGAGGATCAAATGAGTTAATATTTGTAAAGCATTTTGCAAACCTGAAAGGTGCTATATAAAGCCTAGCTATTACATAAACCATAAAAACTGAAAATTAATATACTATCTACACAGGGGAAATTTTTTAAAATTTTATCAGAAAAGAAGCATCTGCTAGGAACAGGCCAGAGAGATACCAACAAATTGATATGGAGAAATGAAGAAATTATCCAAATAGCTTTCTGGACTTTCCCCTCCCAAAGGAAAAAAAATCGATTTTGTTTCCATTAGATGAATATTTTAGGTACAAGAGTTTGGAGGCTCTACCGATATCCAAGTAATTGCCTTCCATTCTTACCTCAAAGGTAGATTTAACTCTTATCTCATCTCATGCTTCTCTAACTTCCTAATATAGTACAGTACCCTATAAACAAAATTTTAGCCCAAACGACTCATTTCTAAGACAATGTGAAATGCAGCTAAATCTTCAAGGCACTTTACATTGGATCATGAGTCAACCACTAATCTTCGTTTTCCTCAGTGTTCTGAAAACTTTATCATTTGAGGGAAATGTAATACTAAGGAAAATTTGGAGCTTGAGGCTTTGACTATATGATGCCAAGTCTTCTCTTTGAAAACTTTAAAAATTAGTATTTGGCATTGGTAGACCAAACCACTAAATGACTTGCTAAACTTCTCATTTTCCTTCTGGGAAATCCATTCCACATCATTGTAAGTGTTCTTTAGTCCTTATTCCAAGGATCCATAATTTCAACCCTGTGAGCTCTGCCTCTACCTACCTAGACCACAATACCTTTCTAGAGCCCCCAAAGTTCAGTCACTGTTGACTAGACCTGAGATGATGAACTTTTCAAAATGTAATCAATCAACAAGATTTTATTAAGTGATTACAGTGCTAGGAACTATGCTAAGTGCTAGAAATACAAAGAAAAGCAAAAAAACACTGTCCCTGCCTTTAAAGCATCTAATGGGAAAGACAACATACAAGCAACCATGACCATACAAAATTTAGATGACGTAAATGGGAGGTAATCTTGAGGAGAAGGCACTGGTAATGGGGAGGACTGGGAAAGGCCTCCTGCAGAAGAAAGGATTTGCGCTGTCTTGAAGGAAGCCAAAGAATACTAAATACTAAAGAAAACCTAGGAAATGGTAAAGAGGGAGAGAATTCCAGGCATGGTGGACACTCAGTGGAAATACTTGGAGTCAGGGGACGGATTGTCCAGCACTAGGAACAGCTAGGAGACCAGTGTTAATGCACAGTCAAGGAGGGGAAGGAAAGTATAAGACAACTGAAAAACAGACTTAGAGTCTGTTGTCAGGCCCATATTCAAACTTGCCAGCTTTGGATCACTGCCTGACCTCATGCCCTGCTGACTCTAGAAGCCAGGGTCAGCGTCATTCCCCAGTGAAGCATCATCAGAGTAGGATTTTAGTAGGATTTTAGAGAGACAAGACATCTCTCAAATAAACAGATGAGTTTGAGGAAGCCACCATCACAAATTCCTAGCCTAAACTGACTGTAGGACTTAGAGACCAATGTTTTATTTTACTCACTTGCATCCTATAGTTGGCTAACAAACCTGTCTGAGTAGGAATGCCCTCTACCAACAAAGATCCAAACTTGACTATAGCTAGGAAAGCTGCCTAAGCTACCTAGAGGTTAAGCAACTTACCAAAGGTCACCTAGCTACTATGTGTCAGGGGAGACGGTCCAGGTTTTCATCTTTCCACTTCAAAACTACATGGGTAAGGAGCTCTCCTCAGAAGTACAAAAGTGGGGAGGAGGGGATGGGAGGGAGGGCGGGAGAGAGAGAGGAGAAGAAGAGAAAGAGTGAGAATCACAGATTCAAAGGTACAAAGAATGGTTACCTAAAAAAAAAGTCTGGCAAGAACTGAGCTTAGCATCATAGCCAGATTCCTCTTTCACTTGCATTACATTCCGTCTCTGATGGAAGAATTGGGGCTTTCTCCCTAAGAACTGGATATCTGGTTCAGCCAGGCATATGTTAATCTTAAGAGAGGCTCACCCTGTCAACACTCCTCTGAAAGGATTCTTCCTGTCAGCACCCTCTCCTCCCCATCTCCTGCCTCCTGTAGCAGTTGCGAAGTCTAAATCAGCTCACACCTGCCTCTTGCATTGTTCACACCCAAGGTTCCCAGTCATTGGCTTTTGCCATCCTCAGGAGGAAGTGGGAAACAACGGTTTCACAGAAAACTTCTGGGTTGTTATGGCTTGATGATTCTACAATTACTTCTGCTAGACTTTGACCTCTGTTTTGGCTTCTAACTCTTGGCTTGCCTTGGACCTTGGCACTGTAACTCTGGAACTTCTGACTTGGACTGCTGGTTGTGACCCAAGATTGATTACTTCCTGAAATCTCGTCTGATCTCCTATTCCCTATTTAATGGGCCTCAGTTTCCTAATCTGTAAAATGGTTGTGTTAGACTAGATCTCTGGAATCCCCTCTAGATCTAAATTTGTTATCTATCATCCTATTGGTCTTCTTCGCTGACATTCAATTCAACAAACATTTATTGAGAAATTATTAAGTGCTAGATGCTAGGCATACAGAAATAAAAATGAAATGGTTTGCCCTCAAGAATCTTGAATTCTACTTGGAATATTCCAACTAATGGGCCTCTGCCCTAGTCCATGATACTAAAATGGCTGCCATAAGGAAAACTGAACAATAACCCTTCCTGTGGTACTACTGAGGGGCAGCTAGGTGATGCAGTGGATAGAGTACTGGTCTTGGAATCAGGAAGACTCATCTTCATGAGTTTAAATCCAGCCTCTGACACTCACTAGGTATGTGAGCCTGGGAAAGTCACTTACCCTGTTTGCCTCAGTTGCTCATCTGTAAAATGAGCTGGAGAAGAAAACAGCAAACCACTCTAGTATCTTTGCCAAAAAAAAATCAAAACAAAACAAAAAAACCCAAACGAGGTCAAGAAGAGTCAGATGTGACCGAAACAACTCAATAACAATAGCACCACTGAACCTCCCTTTAGCCATGCCAGAGACTTACAGTGAAAGCCATGCACAGATGTAGTACCATCACATGACCTAATAGCACTTTTTTGAAGAGAAGATTTTTTTTCCCACTACTATAAAGCCACCCCAAGACACCAAGAGTAACTTTCCATGAATCTCCCTGGTCACTCTCCTTTTTTCCAGGATTTCTTTGGTCCTGCTTGAGATAGTATGGGACTCCTCCCTTAGTTGAGGTAAAGGGGTTGCAACAACAAGGCTAAAGCCCACTAGGAGATGCTAGGTTTTATCCTGGGAACTCAGGGCACTCTCTGAAGTAAACTTCAAGATCCCCAGAGTAATAAACCTTAGGTTGCCCATTTCCCTTATCGAAAATTCTCCCTCCTCTCCCCCATCCCTAAGAAATTTGTGCCATTCCAGGGAAAGCTTCCCTTAGAGGGTTTCGGATAAGAACTACTGGGATCAAAGAATTCCCTTTAGTCGACCCCAGAAATACTTAGTAGCTGAGGATGTGCCCCCAGGCAGTCCTCTGCTGTGTGCATCCCATAATCTTCTATCACTGCTCCCCCAAATGAATCCTGTTCCATTTGATTATTTTACTCATAAATTTTGCATTATGTAAGATAGGTCGGGGTAGGGGGAGAATATTTGGGACCAAATAGACATTTAATAAATATTTGGTTATTGATTGGTTGAGCTGAAAGTGATGGCTTTCTATATTTATAGCCATATTTCTTAAAATTGAATTGTACATGGTGCCTATCTTGGGAGTACAAAGTAGAAGTAATAAAATATAGATCAACTATTTGCTAACATGCTACATTTTTTGATGAAAAGCAAGCCTAAAGGCTTTCAAGACAAGATTCTTTGGTGATTGTTGCGTGCTAAACAAGACTTTGTCTCCATCTATAATACCCAGAAGATCCATAATTAGTGATGGCAGCAAGACAAGATGTCAAAGATAGGATAACAGGTTTTGTGTCTTTGTTGTCAGGAAACTGGCGGAAAAGCAGCAGGAGTCAAGACTTGCTGTACAAAATGTATTTGTGTTGCTTTCTCATGCCCTGATTTAAATCCACTCAAGTACTATGCAACTAGTTCATTTTTTAAACATAAAAGATGCTAAATTTGGATATTCTAGTGACAATAATGTTATAGCATTTAGGGCTGAAAGGGGTTTAGGAAATGATCTAGTCCTACTCTATCAATTTGTACAAGAGGAAACTAAAGTCTGAAGGGTAGAATGTGATATGCCCAAAGTCACATGGATAGTAAGTTGAAGATTCAAAACTTGAAACGAGGTCTTCTGATGCCAAAGTCAATGCTTATCCCCCTCCACTTTGCCACTCTGCTTTCTTTGCCTGGGCTTTTATCTAGCTAAGTATGGGAAGTTACAGTATGCCAATAAAACTGTTCCTGGAAAGTTTTTGAACCCCACTTTCCAGAAAATTTTAGTCATAGAAGTTTTTTGTTGTTGTTATTGTTGTTGTTTTAATGATAGCTCTTAAACCAAAGTGTTGGATGATTAACAAAATAGTGCTTAGACTTCTAATCCCCCATTTTGTGTTCGGAAGATATGTTATTTGCCTCCAGGGGCTGATGTTACAGCATTTCCTCACCTCATATTTACCTTGGTTTTCTTACAGCAAGGCATGTTCATCAGTTCTGACACGCTTCCTCTTGCAATCGGTATTATCTGTTTCCTCAGCTATATAAAGTTACCCTTGAGTCTGGAATTCAAGGTCCTTCTTCTATGTCCAGAGAGACCTTT
Source organism: Vombatus ursinus (assembly GCF_900497805.2). NCBI lineage: Eukaryota > Metazoa > Chordata > Mammalia > Diprotodontia > Vombatidae > Vombatus > Vombatus ursinus. The sequence goes on along the minus strand of NW_020954580.1, from coordinate 1,957,926 downwards.
GAAAGACATGGCTAGCCAAGATTGCTGGCTAAATTTTAAAGTCAAGGAGTCTCCAGGCCCATTTCTAGGTCTTCTTCCAGAGAGCTGAAATTGATGTTTCTATCAATACCAGGATGACACAAAGATAAAGATACCATTTTTGTTGGCCGAAAGCAGACGTCTGCGAACCAGGTTTCTTTTTCAGTGATGTCAGCAATTCTGATGAGAATATCGAATGTACAATATCAAACTTTTCAGACAATCCAAAAGCGAGACAGATTGGGCTATTTCCTACATATTGAAGACATTTCATGCAGTGGAGTACTTCCAAAAAAGATGTAGTAATAATAATAATAGGGAGCCAGACTTTATTCTGTTGTTGGCAGTCATTATGTGTGAAGGACGGTGGATCATAGATCCACCCTGTGCATGCAACCTGAGGTCTAATAAAATGTGACTCAGGCCTCCTAATAGACAAAAGACCACCCCCTTTGGGGGAAACTAAACCAACCCCCACAAACATAGGCATGCTCAGCATGTTTCATTAAGATGTTCATCCAGGGAGTTTTATTTTACTTCTAAGGTGAGTATTTCCTAAATAGTTAATCATAAGGAATATTATTTTAGTTTAGAAACAAATTAAAGAAACTAAAATTTAACTTAATCTTTAATATTAATAACTAAACTTTACTAAAAAAAATACAACCTTAAAAAATGAGCTGTAAAAATACAAAATTTTAGGAGACATTATAGTGTGCCTGGGCCCATTCTATGTGTACACCTGTGTCCTACAACGGCCTCATAGAGGCGAAAATTCTTTCAAGATCCACAGACTACCAGAATAGCCATAAAGATGGAGTGGGGTCAAAATCTCCTTTGGGGGAATCTCCCAACTTAGTGATAAAGCTTTAGAGACCCTCTACCCTAAATGCTACAAAACTATTTGTTAAGTGAAAATTCAGTTTAACACACTTTAGGCACTCAGAGGTATGTATTTTGTATGCAAATATGTTGCTTTTCCTAAAAGACTGAAAGCTTCTCAAGGGAAAGTACTGTGTAAGTTTTATTTCTGTATCATCAGAGACTAGCGTGGTGCCTGTCTCATTTTATTGGTATGGGGAGCTCCCAGCAAAGAAACTCCCACTACCCGCAGAGAGCTGCACCTGCTCTAAAATGTATACTCTAAAAGACTTGGCAAGTACAATGCTTGCCACAGCTTGCCCAAAGCCAAACAGGCAGTATGCCTCAAGAGGTGGATCTTGACCCTGGGTTTTTATGACTCAGAGGCCATTTCAGTAATCCCATGCTGCCTCTCACCTCATACATAGTAGGGGATAATTAAATACTTGTTAATTGGGTTACTAATATATTAGGAGATATAAATATATATGTATGAAATGACAAGGTTAAAGTTCTCCTGAATAATACCAATTATTCTTTAAATGTGATCCTTTAAACATCTCAAAAGAAGAATGAATTGCCTCATTAGTAAAATGAAGTAGAACTCTTAATCCCTAACACTCCTGCTGGTTCTTAAGTATTCTGGGTCTGAGTTGACTGAAGTTGGGATATCTAATATAGTTTACTTGTACTGATTTCTCCATCATTACTGTACCAGTGAGCCTCTCCTTGGAAATGTCAATGTTTCCTTACTTTCATTTTCCTCACTTTAGCCCTGGAAGCCCTTCCCCCCCTCCCAGGAACATTCCCAATCCAGGAGTCTCATCAACTGGCCGGCCTTCTTCAGGCCCTTTTCTTCTGGTTCTTCCTAAAACCTTTGACTCTGTCCTGCTTCCATGTAGTCACAAAGATTATCCTTTTAACTCACAAATTTCTGAAGCAGATACTTTCTTCTTCTTCCCCCAGCTAAAGAGCTCCTTCCTTCTTGATCATAGCCAAATATAGCTCCATTTGGGCTCCCAGACTAAGACACACTAGGCTCCTCACACTTGCACTCTGAGCCCTCCCTCTCGGAGACCCCTGTGGTCCTTCCTTGATCCCTTCTGCTCTCACTGAAGCAATCCCTTCCTGTAAACTGCTCCCTGATCCTTCCCATCCCCTCCCTACTCCCACTGAGACAATCCTCAGGCACAAAGGCCTCCTAACCTCTTCCAGTCCCTAAGGCTAGCAGACTCTGAAACTGTCCTTTGATTTTTCTACTGCAAGAAATTAACTTTTCTTTCCTAGTAGACTGGAAGTCTCATTTTCAAATGAATACGAAATGAAATACTGTTGAGAATGGCCGTCTTCCTTTCTCAAGAAAGTACTTATTTAAGCTTCCTTTTTCCAACATTCAGAATACAAGGAGTTAATACTGTTGATGACTTTTGCTTGCTCGCTTTCTTGGTCAGTCAGACTTCAGCTGAGATGCTTTTCTAGAGGTGGCAGAATAACATTAACTTAGAAAGCATTTGGCTGAATAAGTGCCCTAGCTCTTTTGTTTTGAACTGTGTTCAAATAATCCCAGTTGTGACTGACCCCAAAGAGAGGAAACGTATTCTGCCCCTAAATTTCCAGCTAGGTAGTGTAGTGGATAAAGTGCCAGGCCTGGAGTCAGGAAGATCTGAATTCAAATCCAGCTTCAGACACTTACCAGCTGTGTGACCCTGGGCAAGTCACTTAACACTGTTTGCCTCAGTTTCCTCATCTGTAAAATGAACTGGAGAAGGAAATGGCAAACCACTCAGTATCTTTGCCAAGAAAACCTTAAATGGGGTCACAAAGAGTTAGACACAACTGAAAAGACTGAACAATAACAATAAAATTCCTGAGAGAATCATCTGACCCAAAGCACTAATAGTCTGTTCTTTCTGTACTGTCAATGTACATAAGCAAATAAATGAAAGGTTATGTGTGCTTCCTTGGCTTTGGAGACAGAGGACCTCGGTTCAAAGCCTGCCTTTTACTCTCACTACTTAGGTGAGCTTGGGAAAGCTGATAGACCTCATTTTCCTCAAACTGAAAAATGAGTGAATTTGACTAGATTCTCTCTGAGATCCTGTCAAATCTAAATCCATGATCTGTGGTCCTGTGGATAGGGGAATCAATAGTGTTGATGATGATCATAGTAATACATAGATTTTAAGCAGACATGATAGTAGAGGTTAAGCCACAAACTTTAGGAGGGCCCAAACGATCATCACCAAGCTGATCCCTTAGGGTGAAGAAAAAAAAAACAGAAAGGGAAGGTTTACATTTTTACAAACAATTCATTGTTTACATCATAAACTTCAGAACAAGGACTTCGATTTTGTTGTCATTATAGCCCCAGTACCTGGTATGCAGCAGGCATTTAATAAATGCTTGTTCAGTTGAATGGAATTCATACGGCAGGCTCCAGTGTCTCAGAACGTCTAGCAGGGTGTGTTGTGCCTGGTCAGGTGCTCACTGAACATTGGATGAATGAGCGGATGACTATTAGAACTTTAGCTCAACAGAGGAAAATAAGTCTATTCATTCCAGCACACAAGAGTCACTTCAATGTGTTGAAGCATCCAGGTATTTGTAACTCCACACATCTTTGGATTTATTGTTGATAATTTCTGTAGTGCTCTGAAGTTTCATATTTGGTGTTTTGTTTTATATATATATATATATTTTCAAATAAATATATGCTATCCCGAAGGCCAAAGAAAGCCCCACACATTTTTAAGCAATTTGTAAAAATGTTGGAATGGTCATTGTTCTATCCTAGCAACTATGTTTTTTAAAATCCACCTAAACTTATGAAAAATTCTCAACACATCTGACTGAGAAAAGAGTTTGGTGCGTTGTAGGGATTATTTTAGTCATGTTGCATCAGGAATAACCAATGATTCACTTTCTTGGCTGCTTCCAGCTAAATTGGCCATTTCTGGGACAATTGGCCAAAAAGTTGACTCATCTTAATGATGAGTAGAAAAACAGAATCAAAATTGTCCATGGGTGGTTTTGTCTTTTTTATTTTCTTTTTTAAAATTAGGAAGCTATAGAAGATGGAATCGCCTTTTGTATTTAAGCTTTCCTTAGGAAAGATGATGTTGGAAAAGAAAAATAGTTGCAAGCTCAAGTATGGCCTATCTCTATACATTTTTGAGCAAAGACAAGATAGATAGTCAGATGGATGGATGGATGGATGGATGGAATTTTTGAATTTTTAGAATCCTTGCAGCCTGGATTTCAAGAGGGGAAAAGAGTCTGCCAAAGGCAGTGGGGACCTTTTGTGCATTGCTGTGGCTACACTCCAGGAACACTCACTGAGCTGACTGTGGTCACCCAATTTCTCACACACAAACCTGTGGGGACAGGCAGCAGCACAAACATACAGAGATGTATTGTAAGAGGATGTAAGAGCAAAAAGGTTGGGAGGAGGAGGCCAAGAAAAGGCAGTTCTTCAGGGAAGAATCCGGGAAGTTTAGCTCTGTTACCTCCCCGTCAAAGGCACTGTCCTATTAAAGTTACCCCTAGATCAGCAACACAGGCTAAATTTCCCAGAGCCTCTCATCCACTGTATACATCTTTTGAGTTAGATGAAATGAAGATGGGGGGGGGGGGGGGGGGAAATCAGCCCAGGCTACAATACTGACTCTGATTTTTATGAGTAGTCATTTTTTTCCTACTGATTCAGTTATGAGTCCTCAAATATTCTCCAATTCTACCAGGATGCTCTCCTCCTTTTTTTTTTTTCCTTATCCTGAACACCTTGTCCCAAACCTATTTGAAGCATTAAGCCTGTGTTTCATATCATGAATGGATGACCCTCCAGTGTACACTGACCCAAAGATAAACTTTGACCCGCTGCTTGGTAATAACACTTCTTCTTAAGATGCCTTGTTTCTTTTATGAACTGCAGCTTGACCCCAGAATCAAGAAGCTGACACCCATTAATATACATCTCTCAGAGCCCCTTGACTTGGCTATCAGGAACCTTTGACCTCTGGACTCGATTCTGAAGCCTCTTATATTATTTGAAAATCAAAAATAACATGTCTGGGGTCAGAAATATTTTGATTCACTTCATGAAATACCACCTTCCTATTTTTTTTCCCAATCTGGCAGTGTGCACTTCTTCATAAAAACTGTAAGAAAAGCAAACAGTCACAACTCAGGGGCTCTTTTTTTTCTCACCCTTACTCTCTAGGGCCAAATCTGGGATTTGTTGCATAGCTCTGATTTAACACTCAGTATAAAATCTCTAAGCCAGAGGGCAGAGCTGTGAAGAGAGACAACTTCTCCCAAAAGTGTCTAATCATAAAGCTTTTTTTCTTGGGGATTTCTCTCTCCCTCTCTCTCTCTCTCTCTCTCTCTCTCTCTCTCTCTCTCTCTCTCTCTCTCTGTCTCTGTCTCACTTTCTCTTTCAGGCTTCCTTTTAATCTTTTATTTTTTTAAATGAAACATCTCAAGGCTTCAAGTTTCCTAAAGCATATTGGCTTCATTTCTCTTATTTCACTATAAAAGAAATTGAGTGTTTTTTTTTCTTCAGTTTGTTTTCTTATGAGAGTAAATATCATACACCTTTAAGAAGAGGGAGAATATGTATATATGTTACACATATATGTGCTTCTTGTATATATTTGTGTGTATGTGTGTGTTAGTGGGCAACTCATAGTATAGTCAACAGAACATCATTGTTTGAGTAAGCACATTCCTCACTTCCTGGTACTTTCTGAGATGGAAATTCCTAATTCCTGGAATCATGTTACATTGTGGCAGGAGTCATCATGCTTTTGCCTGTTTTACATCTAGATTGAGAAGTAGAACTAAGGTTCTACAAAGCAAATAAGCACTTTCCAGGGCTTAGATGATATATCAAATAGAGTATGTACAACATTATAGCAATCAACATCTATTAAGAAGACCATAAAAATAAAAGGGCTTTAGAAATTCTAGTCACAACAGGGAGCATTTGGGAAAGAGTATTGAGTGTATCTGGAGAAAGAAAAACATAAGCACACTTTGGGGGGGGGGGAGGCACGGAGTAAAGCTAAGTAAAACTTCACTATGGGGTATGTTTATACATGACCCTGCAGTATTTGGTCCTTTTTTAAATCTAACTTTTGCCTTTTTAGACTCAGAAAACAAATTAATGCTTTCCATTAAAAAAAAGATTCTCATTAATATGACAAAGATTTATTTGCTTAAGTTTAAAATGTCCTATCAAAAGTGTAGTGGAAAAAAAATTCTGTTCTATTTTGTATATGAAAATGTCTTTCTCAGTGTTCATTAAGCTCAAAATTTTTGAAAAGGAATTTTGATTTTGTAAAGAGGGTAGTGGATAGAGTACCAGAAGAGGACTCAATAGATAGATGGTCTAGTCTAGGCTCTGACACTTCTTAGATGGGTGACTTTGGGAGTCATTAAATCAATTACTCTGAGCCTCAATTTCCTAATTTCTAAAATGAGGGCAATAATTTCTGCTCTGTCTTCTTATCAGGGTTGTCATGAGAAGCAGGAGAAATAACACTTGCAAACTGATTTAAAATGGTAAAATGTTTTAAAGGGGAAGCAAGGAAAATTTCTATTTTGGGCTATTTGAACTAAATTATTCATTCCTTTGTGGTTTGTCTAAAAGGAATAACTACGATATTTAGATCATAGAATTGCAGATTTGGGGCTGGAATGGGAATTACGTGGTCAACTAATGCTTAAAAAGGCTAAGCAGCCCATGGTCATAGAACGAGTGAGTGTCAGAGGGAGCAGTTGAGCCTAGGGTTTTCTTCCCATCCCCAAGTATAGCTCATTCTATCCTTTATACCACAATATTTCACTTGTGTGGATTTGTATTTTAACAATATTGTGGTTGGGCCAATTAATAAGAAGGAGTCAACTATAGTCACAAGGAATTTTTTAAAATAGTGCTACCCTTCAGGTGATTTAGTGATTCTCCGTATTTCTAAAAATAACTGATACAGCGTTTCATGATGGTCCCAAAACATTGGTTGTTAGACTCCTGGAAATCTGGAATGTATGCTCCTTGCAGAAATCTCAAAAGTATTTTTTAAACGGCAAGGGGCATCGAAAATTAAGACATCTGAGGTTTTCCTGAACTGGAACTAGCAGAATAAGATGAACATATCCATAATGATGCATTCTACCCAGTTTGGATATAAGAAGCCCCTGAAAGCACTAGGAAGATTGGAGCATCCTTAGAGGGTATGCGCAAGTGTGTCGGAGCCCAGAAACAATGCAGAACAGCTTTGCCATTCTCTGTCTAAGGTCCTTAACAATATTCCTAAGCTGATTTCTATAACATTTATATTGATTTCATAATTCTTAAATGATAACCTTATGTTCTACATAAAAAATGGATGACAAGTTTCTTCCTATATATCCAGCTAAACTCACACCCACAAAGTTAGGAAACTGCTTTCTACAGTTTCATTTAGACCTTTCAATAGAGGCAATAAGACATTTATATAACAATCATAACTGATTTTACATAGCATTTTAAAGTTGACAAAGCCCTTTATACAGACTAAGGAAAAGAAACTAGAATGATTATAGCCATCAATTCTCCCTTTCTGGACAGCGCCACACCTCCTGAATGGACAGAGAGATGACAAGCCTTTCTACCACTCACACAGAAAGAAGGAGCACCTATTTCCACCCTCTGCATCAAGTTTCCCTTGCTGAGTTTTAGGATTGAATGTCTACTCTGAAAATTCAGCCAATAAGCCTGCATTTGGCAGGTTTTCATATGTCTTTGAAAGAATGCCAACTATCTTGAAATTCATAAGTTTAAAATATATGTCACAAGCCCCACAAAAGATAGGTTGGCTTACACACATAGATAGATAGATAGATAGATAGATAGATAGATGATAGATAGATAGATAGATAGATAGATGATAGATATATAAATTATTTTACTCATTGACTTGTTCACAAACATCCTTCTAGCTCCCAAAGTCTAACTATATAATAAAACACTTAAAATGGGTTAAATGTCTGTGGTTTTTGAAAGTTTTCCCCTCAATCTTTTGTTTTAGTCTCATAGCTTTCCTGGGGCTTCTCCAAATTATAGTAGATTTCTTGCTATAAAGGCAACTACTCAGGAGAACAGAGAATATTTGCTAGAATATTTCTTTGTAATTTATGACATGTACTTGTTGACATTGCAAGTCAACAGAAGGATTTTGAAGTTTGCATTTAATACAAGGGACACATTTCACTGTCTTTCCCTTCTGTCTACAAAGCTGATCTGAACATAAAACCACCTTTTTTCAATCATGTTCAAATCAACTCCATGAAATAAGAAAAAGATAAGGTATCGGCAGAGGTTTCTGCTCTTTGGGACTGCATTAGTTTTGGTTTGTTTTTTTTCATAAGAGTCAATATTCATTTTTCAAATGCTATAGTAATTTAAGAACATTTTTTAAAGTTATGTCCTTGGTTTTAGAGAAAGATCACCCAAATTCAAAGTCTCTTGCTTACATTTTCATCTATTAAACAACAGCATAGAAAAAGGGTTTGTTCTGTTGTTTCTTCGAATTTTTTACATTTTCATGACCTAGGAATTCCAGAACTATTTTATCTGGTGGTTAACCCATAACATGTTCCAACATCACAGTGCCTTTTTTCTTCATCAAAAATTACAGATCATGTGCTGATCGAAGTCCTATTTTTCCTCCTTCACTTAGATTCTGTAACTTTTGCTTTTGAAACAAATCTAGATTTCCCCAATGCCTGAGTTCTCACCTGGTTTTACGTTAGGCCACTCTGGAACCTACATTAACTGTCTAAAAACAATGGTGTCCCAGAAATTTTTCAGGTCTCAGGAATTCTAATATTTGATAAGCAAAGGGAATAACTATTTATTAAGTACCAAGTATGTGTCAGGCACTATGCTAAGTGCTTTTACAAATCTTGAGGAAACTAAGTATCAAAAGCCAGATTTAAACTCAGACCTTCCTGACTCCAGGCCTGACATTCTATCAACTGTGTCATCTAGCTGCCTCAGTTCAAATAAGCTATGTGACTGATAGATTAACAATCAGATAAACAAAATTATAATTTGCCTTCACTTTCATTTCCTCACCTGTAAAATGGGGGAATGGGTGCAATGGATAGAACTCTAGGCCTGGAGTCAGGAAGACCTGAGTTCCAAACTCAGACCTCAGACACTTACTAGCTATGTGACCCTGGGCAAGTCACTTAATTCTGTTTGCCTCAGTTTCCTTACCTGTAAAATGAGCTAGAGAAGGAAATGGTAAACCACTCTAGTATCTTCACCAAGAAGACCCCAAATGGGGTCACAAAGAGTTGGACATGATTGAAAAATGACTCAACAAAAAATGAGAGACTAAAAGAAGGTGACCTTGATAGACCCTGCTAACATTATGGCCCTCTGAAAAGGATTTCACTCTCCCATAAAGACAAGAGCTAGTTCAGTTCTGGGTACACAGTAGGTATTCAGTTAACTCTTGCTGAACACTTGAGGAGCCAGGCTGACCAGTTCTATCTACTTCAAAGTCAGAGACCAAATTCAATGAAACCTATGGTGACCTGGAAGAATGGTCCAAAGGCAGCCAGGCCCAGTTCTTGAGCACAGAGGCAATCCTTTGTCACCTCCCCCAAAGGGGGGGACATGTTTCTATGGTGACATGTTTCTTCACCACAGTTGGAGAAAGAAGCAATGAAAAGTATCAGTGCCAACAACCATATTTAGACTGCTGGCTTGCAGACCAACAACAGGACCGTGCCAGACCTGAACATACAATTGGCTCTAGGAGAAAATGTGGATGGAAGGCAGAGAAGAATCTCATCCTCCATGTGTTTGGTGAACCCTGGGAGTACTTTGAAGCCTAAAGACTGTAGTGGGGTCCCAGAGGTCTTTGACTTACAACAAAGGAGAAGTTCAACCCCTGGGAGAATAGGCTTCAACACATTTTCAAGCTTGTGTTATAGAATCCAAGTAGGAGAAGGAAACTATATCTCTATTAACTTTATAAATTATTAAGTGAGATTGAGATAAATCAATTTTAGCCACCTGTGAAACCTGAATTCCTTTAAAGTCTCAGTGGACCAGAGCTACAATTCTTCCATTCTCCCATGACCACAATCTAACCCTGAGACTATCTCATAGAGTATCCCGGATGCTTTCCAATAGCAGTAATGTTAAAAGGAAAGATGTTAATACAATTAGGTCTCAAGAGTAGGCAAAAGTAAGGCCTTTACCTAAAGTGGTTCTTAAACTTTTTCTTTTGTCTCATTGACCCCTTTGGCAGTCTGGTGAAACCTCTCTCAGAAAAATAACTTTAAATGCATAAAATTAAAAAAAAAACATAGTATTTCAAAGGAAACCAATTATATTGAAATCATGACTGAATCTTTCACATCCAAGTTCGTAGAAACCCCTGAAATCTATCCACAGATCCTTTGTTGGACACCCTTTAAAAGCAACTTAATATACTTGAAAGAGCATTGGATTTTTGGGATCAGAAGAGACCTGGGTTTGAATTCTATCCATGACACTTAGTGTGACCATTGGCACAACTTCTCTGTAAAATGGGAGTGATAATGAGATCTAGAGTATTGTGAAAATCATTAAGATAATACATATATACTGTTCTATAAGTCTTAAAGAACTAGGTCAGCAACTCTTTTTATTACAGACACACACTTCCTAGACCTAAAGAGCAGTTAAGGTTTTGTAGGGAAAAGACAAGCATAAGAGGAAAAAGAGAGACAAAAAAGGAAAGGATGGGAGCTAAAGGCTTATACCTTTAAAGAAGAGGGAGAGTAGAATTAAAGTCTTTCCTCAAGAGCCAATAGCCCCTAACTCAAAGTGATTTGTATCTGCTCTATGTGGTATTATTAAAAAAAAAAATCACTCAAATTCCTAAATAATAAACTATATGCATATATGATGCATTAAATATACGTTTTCCTTTACTGTTCTTTTTTAAAATTAACATGCACCAAACCTTAAAAGAGCTACTTCTTTTTATGACTATTGAAATTCATTTTAAAAAAAAATTACCACTGAAAAAAATTTTAAATGACCTCTCTTACCACTAAAGTTTTCATGACCTATGGCAGATGTCAGCTTTAAAACCTAACTCTATTAACTACCTCTCTCTAGCAATTAAACGATTGCTAATGTTTTTAGTATTTCTATGGCATTTTTCTCCCAGGTTCAGGGCATTTTAAGAAGTCACTCTCAAGGTTAGTTGATCAGTTCATATTAACTAATGGATCCTCTCCTAGTTACTTTGCACTGTACAAAGCTATTAACACTCTTTATAATACTCCTTAAAAATTATTCCTTCAAAGCTTCAAGCTAGGAAAGATAGAACATCAGTTTCCACTCCCACCCCACACCTGTCCTTGTTGCTATAACTAATGTTATTTTTTTTAATCATTTTAATTATCTTTATGAGTTTACATACAATTCCCACTCAATGATTTAAAAATTCAGGTAATTTAAAGAAAAGTTTGCAAGTAGTGAGCTGAAGGGTTGCTATACTAAACAGCTGAGTCCCAAATAGTTACATAATGGACATTTCACAAAGGCAGTAACTTTTTATATTAATAGCTACATTATGGAATGTTATGTCAAAAAGCTGCATAGCAGAGTCTTCAGAACTATGCCTCCAAACAGAACTCATTATGCAGAAATACAACATCAAACAATCATTTGGAACAGTCTATTTAGCAAATAATCTGTAGAAGGTCTGTTGGGGACTGGGGGGGGGGGGGG
>NW_020954580.1:1943636-1945867 GCF_900497805.2 Vombatus ursinus | reverse complement strand
CCCCCCCCCCCCCCCCCCGCCATGAAATTCAAAGACTCCTATCCACACTAGTGGAACCTACAATGGGTAGCCTGCTTGGTCAGAGGCCCTGTATTACGGTGGCTTCTGTCCCATGTCTCCTTCAATAGCCAGGCACAAAGGGGTAAGCTAAGGACAGAGTTCCAGACTTCTTTCTAAACCTCTTTTTTTTTTTTTAACCCCTCCCTATTGGAACGGGTAAACACCCCCCCAGCCCCCCCTAGCCCTTGATATTCTTTGAACCTAGCTTTTGTGGTCTAATATTTTACTCAAAAGAACTTTCTTCTGTTTGTAAACGTGTTTGTCTTGCAGGATTGTTCTGGGGAAATCATGCATATTTCAGCGGGCTCCATATGAAACCAGTTAAGTGATCCTCCCGCATGCTAATGTTACAAAATGCCATATTTACGCCATATTTGGGCTTGGTATTTTCCTCTACAAGAAGCTCAGCCTTCAGTATACACCTCCCCCCATGCCCCTCCCACCCTTTATGTATATATGTTGCATACTTATGAAGCAGTGAGTATTTATCACCTTTTCTGAGCAGTAAGCAGAAAGAAATACAATACCATTACTTCCAGTTACTGGCTTTCCCAAGATAATTAGGTAACACAGTGGACTGAAGGCTCGGTTAGCCCAATACTGTTCAAGTTAAGTGATTGACATGCCTCTGTCTGGCTGCTCTATTAACTGTTTCATTTTGTTGCTATTTGCAGTTTGCTTGGCTAATACTTCGAACAAATACAGACTGTTTCTTTAGCCCCTTTTTTCTCTATGACCTTCTCCTGCCCATTTTCTTTGAGTCACTTCAAACTGCCTTGAAAAGGCCTGTTGAATGTGCACAGTCCATCAGAGTCCCAGGTTCATCCCATTCCTTGCCCTGAATGCTTTACTTCAAAGATGGGCCGCATTCTTTAATTGCCCTTTGAATTAATATCAAAGGGTCACAATGCGAGTGCCAAAAGAGAAAGGGGCTTTAATGAAGCAAAGAGCTGCCATTCATTTGCAGATAAGCACGTTTTTATGCCTGAGCGCTCACCACGGATAAATGCGGCCTGAAGTGGAGGAGGAGGCCAAGCAGGCTGGAGAGACTTTTACTTAAGTGGTGATTAGTTCAAACAAACAAGAGTAAACAAACAAATAAAAAAAAAAAAAAACCCTGGACAAACACAGACATCGGAAAATAAAGAATAAGGCTGAATGTGCCCTCCTCCTACACCTCTGGGGAGAGAGGGGAACAAGGGGGAGTGGAGGTTGTTTGGTCGCACTTAATTAGCAAAATCATTCACTATTTTTAATCCCATATCTAAAGACTGAGATTACAAATTGAAATATGCGCCTTATATAAAGTACATACAGTCAGAAAATTTTGCCATAGAAGTGAAAAAGAAATGTATGTGCCTCTTTAATAGAAGTAGGGTTGGGGGTGGGAATGATACATGTCTGCAGCATCCCGTCTTAGCCCGGAAGATCTTGTACAATTACTTGTACAATTGGTTTTTATTTGTGCAATTTTTTTAAGTGACGGCCGTTTAATAATTGTTAGTAGGCTGAAGCATTCCCCCACTATCATTCACAGATGCTGCCTTCAAAAGATTAAATCAAAGATATGTCCTGTACCCGTAAGAACGAGCACATCGCTAGTTGCCCCTGCTAAGTCGCTGTTCTGAGCCCGGAGTTAAAACTATATCGAAAACAAAAAAAAAAAAGAATCCAGGGTCAATCAAAGGTAGAGCTATCACCCAAATCGTAAGTGATTACACAATGAAATATAGTAAGCCAAGATTCCTCCCTCCCCCATTATCCCTTCTTTTGAATGGCTGGAGGAAGGTTGGCATCTGGGTGTTTTAAGTCCTGGTAAGAGTTAGATGCTCATAGTCCAGGCTAGAACCAGGCATTTGAATGCAGAAACTGGTTGCCTGCTCTCCCAGTACACAAAATAGCGCGGGGAGGGGCAGGATAGGGGTAGGGGGGAAATCACCTGAATCTTTCATTTTTCATATGTACGCTTTGATAATTACGTTGTATAATGCTTCTTTAAGTGGTGTACCAGATGCCTGGTCCCACTTTCAGATTTCAAACAGTCTCTCAAAGATGTAGGGCCAATTTTGTGCATATGTCTGTTGGGGCATATCCAACCTGCCTTGCAAGGTAACAATGAATCTTCTTTAACTTTAGGAAAATGAAAATTGTTTGTTTTTATTTTTTAACTG
>NW_020954580.1:1866136-1938636 GCF_900497805.2 Vombatus ursinus | reverse complement strand
ATTCAAATAGCCAAGACATTTCAATATTTTAACCTGAAGCATATGTATTTTACATTCCCTAAAATGTTTTTGATGTTTTTATATAGTTAAACAGAATAACAACTGCTCTTCAAATCTCAACCAGCACTTCCCTAAGAAAACACAAGAAAAAAGAAGTCAAGGAAACAAAATCCTACAAGAGAACACTCCTTCTTGTCTGCAAGTTGGCTAGACTTTATAAAAGACTACATATTCAAAGTCTGAAAGTTGTAGTTTGCTCTTCAGATGATATCACACCTATTTGTGCAGCAAGGCTTGCAAATTTAATTTCTCCAAACCTATTGGACCCAATTTGCTTGACAGGGGTGTTGGAATTAGGGTATTTTTGAAAAAAGAAAATAATTCATTTGAATCATGAGCTGGTTTGGAGAGCACTTGATAAAAATTCAGACTTTGTCTACAGGTGATTAAAAGTTGTTTATCTTGTATAATCCATGAAATCAAATGGTGAAGCTAGAATTTTTTTAAATCATACAGTGAAGTTTACAATACAAAAAAAAATCACAACATATTTTTTAATTGCCAGCTTCAGCAAAGAAAAGAATTAGATTCTATTTAGGTAGCAAATATTATTGCTTTTTATTCAACATGTACTGAGGAATATGTTTGTTCATACTAAAAGAATTGCTTATGTCTTTAAATGGTATTGAAAGTAGTACAGCAACATTCATTTTCATGTACTTAACACATACATATTTTCTTAAGATGTAAAATTGAATCACTTTCAATTTCTAAAGTGAAAATTGTGATATATGCAACTATGATTTTAAAACTAAAAGTGAAAATTGTGCATGTAAAGAATTCATTTGGAAAACCATACAGACATTTTAAAGGAATTACTCATATGTGTGAGTGCACGGCTCTTCCTACTGAATTTTTGCACTATTTAATTATTTTTATCATAAATTTGGATACATGATCTTAAGATGGTAATCTTATTACCCTTCAATACCCCATTCTGTCATTTTGAAAAGGTTATTTTCTATTGTAATTTTGAAGCACGGGCCTAAGAAGTTATAAACACTGATTTTTAAAATAATTACTTTTGCCTCAACTGGATTCTTAAGTAAAAATTAAAACACACCTTGAAATTTCTTGCCAGTAGGTTATGATGGTTTATTCAAATTCATAATTTTAGCAATAAGTATTACTTTCTCTCCAAGTACCTAACATGCTTAATTGTCTCAAAGTTTGCAAAGCTTTCTAAATTTCTAAATTCCTGCATTTAACATTGTGCTTTCCCTAGAAAACTCTGCTCTATTGTAGTTCCAATCCTAGGCATGACTATCAGGTATTTTTATGTAGCTTTAATGGAAAATGTTTGTTTTACATCATATGTTTCTGACAACTATTAAGTGGGAAACATAATGGGAATAGTTAATATGACAGACAGCCAATTGGATGAAATGAATGTATGATTACCTGGCTCTACTTTGTTCTCTTCATACCCAGGCAAGCATTAACTAGTTGCCTGCCTGTTTGTGAGGAGAGGATGTAATTCCTCTGTCCTGATCTCTGGATGGAGGAGACAATGAATGTCTCAGTGAGACTACTGAAATAGAGAAATGTTTATGGTTCCTCTGAGAATAATGGTCACCTTTCTCCTATGATGGAATTTCTTACAACACAACTAATAGCCAAAAGGAGGCTCATTTGAACTTCCTAACACACACACACACACACACACACACACACACACACACACACACCTTTTAGGGATGTGCAGCAAGGGCAAAATTGCAAGATTGTTTATATCTCCACTGGGTAGGAGGAGGGAAAATCCTGCCCACATGCATATGAGAATGTCTAAATTAACCTTTACAACAACAAACTACCTCAAATAGGGCAGAGGGGAGAGATTGGAAGGCAACCACCAACTTTAATAGTTCTTGTAAGATATGAAGGTCTAGTTTCCTCATCAAGAAGTGATGGCAAGGGCTATCTAATACCTCATGTAATGACAGCGGGGAGGCTCTCAACACTACTGACCTTCAAGAAGACTTGTAGGGGCAGCTAGGTGGCGCAGTGGATAGAGCACTGGAGTCAGGAGGACCTGAGTTCAAATCTGCCCTTAGATACATAACACTTACTACTTGCGTGACTCTGGGCAAGTCACTTAACCCCAATTGCCTCAGCAAAAATTAAAAAAAAAAGAAAGAAAGACTTGTAAGGACTGAAAAAACTTAGAATTTTACGAATGGAAAGAACCTTAAAAGTTATTGAACTTAACTATCTCCTTTGTGAAGCCAAGGAAACTGAAGTCTAGAGAGAACAAATTATTTACTCATGTTACAAAGGTAATTTAGTGGCAAAGCTGGGTCTCCTGTGTGCATGTTCTGAGCTCTTTCTATTATGTCACAGATGTGACTCATGGACCCACCTCAACTAAAGTTGATGCCCCAGAGTGCAACAGCCCTGCCTCACTGTGCCAAGAGTTTGCTCCCATTTGGAATGACTTTTGAGGAGTGTCATTTCACTCCAGATATTTGATGTCTATACTAGAAAAATAGTCCAGATATAGATATTACCTCTCATCTTCTGCCCCAGCCACCACTACCATCACTACGACTTTATTCCGATTCACTGGGCCAAAAATTCTGGAATGTTTGTGTTACCTATTTCACAGAATAGTTATGAGGAAAGTGATAGAGAAGTGTATGTTTTGTTGTTATTGTTTGTTGTAAAGTTAAACTTTTAAGGTTGAAACACCAGAAATATCCCAAAATGCACTTACCAGGTGAACTTTGGAACCCGGTGTTAGTCCAGGCTCGAAGTAGATCTCATTGAATAACATTGGATTAAAGAGAGTCCTCTGGACCCTAAGCAGCTATAGATACCACAAGTCTAGATATTTCCAAGGAACCCCAAAACCTGATGAAAGACATAATCTGGAGAGAGTGAGTCAGCAAAGTCCTATTGACTTCACTGCAGTCTACCATACATAAAATGATCGTCTGTGTTTTCTTGAACAAAAGTGCAAGAGTTGGATTGAGATGAATTGGAAATCTTCTTACAAAGATGGCTAACTATTTAAATAGTCTAGGTTTTGTACTGGGGCACCAAAGAATTAGTTCTAATTTTTCAGTTGGTTTTGATTATTATTAAGCTTGTCTCTTTACATTAATCAAACTTACTCTGTTCAGCCCTCTACTTTAGGTTGTTTATATGGATGAACAATAATATTCCCCATCCTAATATTTTGTCACATTGCAAATGTATTCCTGTAAGGAATTTATTTAGAACCCAAGAGATACTAAATATTAAATAGTAAGGATGAATGCTCACTTATAACAGCAAATTTTAATCCTTTTTTGTGTGTCATGGATCCCTTTTTGCTTCTAGTGAAACCTATGGACTTCTTAGAATAATGTTTTTAAATGCATAAAATAAAATCCTTTGTGTTACAAAGGAAACTAACTACAATGAAATATTGATATCAATTATTTTTTCTCTAAGTTCACAGGCCTCAGGTTAAGAACCTCTGATCTACAATGAGCATAGTTATTCTCCCCTTAACTAATCTCCTATATAAGCTTACAGAAGGACTACTTGTTTGGGTAGGGATAGCAAAGAATTAGCCCTCTCCAGATGGAATATACAACCTGGAAAAGCTGAGTATGCATGAGTTTTCTGAAACTCCAGAAAGAGGCATGGCTGGAGCTCAGAGAAGCAGAACAACTATAATTGGTGATAAACATGTCTTTTGAGGTGGAACTCTGGGGGGGAAATGGGGTATAACAGAAAGAGCACAGAAATATGGAATAAGGGAACATAGCTCTTTCACTGTGACCTTGAGCATCACTCTAGGTATGGGGGAGGTGAGGAAGAATTAACCCAATTGAAGTGAGGAGGAAGGAGCACAGAAAGAAAAGGGGGAGGGCACCAAGAACATACCTCTCCTCAGTTTCACCTAAAATCAGGCCTGTTTCCTTTTTGCCATGACCAGGAAGGGAGTTGGACAAAGCATTTTGAGAAGGAACAAATTTCAATCATGTGCTTGAAAAATATAAACTTGTTCTCTGGTTAAATGATTCCCTGTAAACTGCTGGCTGGGGGACAACCATTTTTTTCCTAAAGTTTTTCCAAGTAAACTTCCAACGCTGAAAATTAAACTGTGAAAGATAGCCATTGTTTTTCCTAATCAATTTAATTTTCTGTTTCAAAAAAAAAGGCTTTATTTCAGGGAAAATCCTCAGTTGAAAACTGCAGAAATAGTTTATGTTAAATTGAATAAAACGGCGAAAGCTATCCAGGAAACAAAGGGTAAGAACAACATGTCTCCTATCCACATAATGGTATTTCACTGTTGTACATAAACAGTGCCATGACATTATCTTTCTAATAGTAGCTGACAAATCCAGCTTTAGGGCTTACAATATGCTTTATATAAATTATTTCATTTGAATTTCCCAACAACCCTGTGAGGTAGATACTAGAGTCATTATCATCTCCAGTTAACAAATGAGGAAACTGAGGTGCAGAGAGGTCAGGTGACAAAAGAGGGATTTGAACCCTGGTCTTCTGGACTCCAATGTTAATATCAATATACTACAATATGTTGCTTCTCTGAACATAGTTCTTCAATTCATACATTGGAAAAATATTGTCTTAATTGAAAAACTCTAATCATGGAAGAATCATGGAACACAAATTTGCCTGTAGAAGATTGTGGGAGATTTTGAGACTAGGGTTACATGAGGTAGGTATACATATGAATACTGGTGTTATTTACCCCTGGAACTGGTTCCCCACCCCCAACCCCCACCACCAACTAGGTAATCCTAGGTTATATAGACATTTGTAAAACAAGATGAAATAAAAGATATGTAATTACAGCCAATTAGATACATAGTTCAAACTCTACTAGAAAAAATTCACTAGAGTTATACTTTTGTCTGAAATTTAAAAATCTTGGATTATAAAACAACAGAATTTCCCTATGTAGAAAATGGAGTTAAAATGAAATAAGAATAAGGGAAGAAAGAGTACCTGCTTAAGCATAGATGCTAAATCCCAAAAGGACAGGGTACCCAGATGGGCCTGGTCCTTTCTGGTAATCTCCCAAAGTTTCTCGTTTTCCTTCTTGCCCTCCTTTCTTTTCTATTCTGGCCCTTTTCAGGTTCAATTCATGTGCTGAAATACCAGCTCCATGACTCTACCCTTTTCCTTTACCTCTTAGAGAGAGAGAGAGAAATTAAACCAGTTGTGGAAACTTGGCATACCCAGAAACCATTGGCAGATTTTGCCTTGAAGTAAAGTATAGAAACGGATTTTCTACTCCTCCCACTCACCTCTCAAAGTATGCATACACACACACACACACACACACCCCTTCCTATAGTTTTATGGTTTATATGAAAATCCATCAAATTGTGAAAGAATAGAAAATCCCTAGATCTGGAGTCAGATGGACTTGGATTCCAATCCTGGTTCTATCTTGAACTACTTATGTGGACATGTGCCCATCACCTAACTCTATGCTTCAATTTCCTCATCTACGAAAGGAGGGAGTTAGACAAGATGACCTTTCAGGTCCCCTTCCAGCTCTAAATCTACGATTCTATGAACAGATCCTCTAGAAAATTCCCATTACTGAATAGATATAGCTTCTCATTGGACCTGATGAGGTGTTAAGAGAACACCATCCAGTAATGCTCATCTGTCCCTTCCTCATTTAGACATAGACTGAGCAAAGTCAGAAGCCTAAGGTGTTCCCAAAATATAACTGATGATAAAAGCCAATAATCCCTGCCAATTAGACTTCATCTTCCCTGGAAAAATGAAATGTAAGTTGAAGTGGCTACCTAAATGATCTCCAAGTTCCAAGACTCTATAATTTTATAATTAAAGAAGGGAAAAATTAAAATTGATAGTAAAGATTCTGGGTGGAAGAATCAACTTCTGACTTTGACTCTTTTCAGTGATCAAATTTATTCTGTTCAGAACTATACTTTAGGTTGCCTATGTTGATAATCAATAAAGCTCCCCAATCCTAATGTATTATCACATTGTAAATGTGTTTCTGTAAGGCGTTTATTTAGAAGCTGAGGCAAAAGAAGATGGCAGGAATCTTACTGTAAATTTATTCACTAACCTTACCTTTCCTTTTGTTGAATTTGACTTTTACTGAGCATCTTTTATGAGCTGTATGTCCATATAGTTTGCACAGGTACTAACTAATTAATGCATCACAAATTATGGGACTGAGTCAGACTAAATTAGGTGCAGCCTTAGAAGAGGACTGAAGCTCTTACACCCTGTGTGTTTATGTCACCTAAATATGAATCCTTTACATTTCCATAAAGAAGTTAAGGGAGAGGTAGTCACATTCAGGACTTATTTCTCTATGGACAAAATAGAAAGAAAATTCAGGTCATCTCTCTGACTTTTATCCATGATTGAAACAAAAGTTTTAGGATTTTTAAAAGCTGCCTTCCTACCTCCTAATCAGCAGAAATATGTGCTGACTTGCTCTGGTATTAAGATGGGTAATTGAAGGAGAAAAATACAGTATTGTTTTTATTTCTGTTTTTTAACTACATTAAGGTTTTAATTTTCAAAAATAAATCATTGGTCCCTAGTTTCCTTGTCTCCTGCTTTAAAAAAAAAGTCCATTACTAAAGAGGAATGAGTTGAAAGATTGACTTTATGAAATTTATTGACTTTTACTTAAGACATGTCGGGCAATTTTTGAAAGAGTTACTCTTCTAAAATAGATCTGCCTGGATGATTTCTCATACTATTATTTTCAGTTTATGAAAATCAGATATGTATTTCATAAACATCAACAACCATTGTGTCTGGGGGAAGACATACTGAAAGGATTAGAGAGAGGCAAGCCTATGTGAAAAGCATAATATATCTTCTATGGATGCTAGTGGGAGGAGGATGCTATGTAGTATTTTTTAAGTTCTCACTATAGACTTCGAGAAGCACACAAACTCACGGGCCACCATTTCTAAAGAATCAAAAGGGACAAAATATGCTCCACTATTTCTAATCTGAATATATAGTATTAAATTGAAAGACCATTGTTGACTTTGAAAGGCATAAATTCTTTCTATATTTTTTTGCTAGAGATCATCCATAATCTCTATATCCTTCTAAAAACAACACTATTTCCATTGACAAACATTTCTTAAATATCCAAAAATTGTCCATAACAAATTAAGGAAAATGACAGAAATTGAGATGAATACAGAGGGTTTAGGTGGTAAAACAATCAATGAGTAAAAGAGAATGGGAGGGAAGAGAAAAGTGAGCTAGCCAGTGAAGAAGGGAAGTTTCCCTTGAATTTGTAATGTTTTCTAAGGGAAAGGGAGGCTTAGGTGGTATGATGGATAGAATAGAGTTAGGAATCAGGAAGATCTGAGTTTAACTCCTACCTCAGACACTCCCTAGGTGGGTGACTCAAGGCAAATCATTTACTTCTCTTCACCTCAGTTCCCTAGGCTGTAAAATGGGGATAATGATATCTCCTCCCTTCCAGGGTCATTATGAAAATCAGATGAACACACACCCAGACACACACACACACACACACACACAAGTTTTGCAAACCATAAAGCATTATATAAATGTTAGCTATCATTTTTTTAAGAAGTTGAGTATTGCATATATTGCATAATGAGGAAATAAAATTGTTCCAGCACCATTTTCTTCAGGGTACTCAGTCTTTGTTCTCAAGAAAGAATCCCATTTCAACAGTTATAGAAGATATTCAAGTTAAAGTTAGTAAGATTGTAGGATCGAAAGGATCCTTCTTTCATTAGGCAGTAGGTTGGACTAGTTAATCCAGAAGTTTCCTCCCCTAGATTTGTCATCTAAAACATATCAGAGTGTCAGAGGGAATCTACTCCCTTCAGAACACCCTGTGGCTCTCAGGGACATTTTTATCTGTTCACTAGGAGCACTTTCCAGCCTGAGAGTTTGGCCGCCTGCTGGGATGCCTAAGCCACAACAGCTGCATAAACTGGCTGTGCCCCAACCTGACCTATCTCAGAGACAGGTCAGACCAGTGCATGTGGGGATAAGAAAACAACCTTCACTCCAGTGGCAGGATTGCCAAACTGCTCCAGCAGCTAGAAATACACGAAGAGAGGGGGCTCCCCATCGATTCTCTCAAATGGTTTTTTTTTCTGTGTTCACCCCAACTTCTCTGTACAACAACATATGGACATGTTAAACACAGGGACATTCCCAGAACCTAGAATTCCAAAACCAAGCTAGGGACTGAATGAATAGAAGGATTGAGTCTAAAAAGAGTAACAGAACACATGAAAGTGGTCAGTGGGCTAGAACAATAATATATTGAAATACTGCTTAGTATTTCTAGACTTGAGGTCTAAAGGAGGGGAAAGTATCTTAAAAGAGGATACTTTAAGAGGAATCATCAGTAAATGCATTTATTGGGTAAAATAGAGCAAACTGAATAAAATATCTAACCAGAAAATTTAGGATATTATTCAATGAAGTAACTAAAGAGACTAAATAAAATTTAATGAAGAGAGAATACATGTGAGAATCAGAAACCAATCTATTTGTAGTGAGCCCTTCTACCTACTACCTACTACCTACTACCTACTACCTACTACCTACTACCTACTACAAGTCGAGAACTAAGGTCAATTCAGTGCTTCAGAACATAAAATTCATTTAAGAAAAACGTCACTTTATTGAATTAAGAAACAGATAATTCAGGGCTGTAATCTTTAAAATCGATGTTCCTAATTTCATGAAATTTGTTCTTTAAAAATAAATTTTATTATTTTCAAAGCTACTAAATTCATAAATTCTTTAAAAATATAATTGCAAACTCACTTTTTTCATTCAATACAGATGATCAATTTTTTTCTAGGGCTTTTTTGGGGTTTTTAAAAATCACCATTGCTTTCATTTGCAGATGAGTCAGTTTCTGCATATGGGCCATAATAGTACTTATCATGAAAAATTAAAGTGTATGTTCTTAAGTCATAATCATATCAGAACTGACTAAAATACAAAGTTGCTCCCATTCACTACAACCCTCTGAAGACCCAGAGGTACCGATTCTGTTCTGCTTATGACTTAGAAGTCTGCCTCTAATTAATTAAAGCTATTGATTTTGGTGGGGTTCAGATGCAATTCAAGTATGGTTATGGGACATATTCCCATGTGTAGAAAAGAGTATATTCACTCAGACATTCTGTCATGCCTTAGCCTGAGATTTTATGGTATAGTTTTATCATTGCAATATATCTGAATGACTAGTTTCTTGTCTAACATATATTTTAAAGTAGATACTAGGTATAAGAAGAGAATATTTTATCTCCATTGATGTCTAGTAAAATGATCACATATTTACTGAGGGATGAATGCAACTAAGGGAGGGATCCCTGCACATATGCTAAGAGGGTGAAAAGAATGGGATGTAGATAGGTGCTATCTAGTCATGGAGTAGAAAAATGGAATTTTCATGTTTAAATAAATGTGGACCTATAGGAAAATGTATGAGCATTTTTGATAAAAAGTAACCTATTGGTTGTATTAACAGCCTGTTTATAAGAAGGAGGTTTGGTCTCCTAATAATGATGCAATAAGATATTTTGTATTACTACCATAAGACTGAAGACAAGTAAATGTACACCATTTTGACTTAATAACTGCAACCCCCTGAGATAGTTTTCATTTAAAAATCTACTGCAAAGGGGTCATAATATCATATATTTAGAGTTTGGAAGAAAATCTCAGAGACCATCATCCAGTGGCCTTCTTTTTATAGATGAGGAAATTGAGCTCCAGAGAGGCTAGTTGACTTGTTAAAAAACAAAAAAACACACAAGAAATAAGAGGAAGAGACAGTACTTGAACTCCATCCCCCTGACTCCAAAACTAGGTCTCTCTTCACTATGCAAACTCGTGTTTCACACCACTGAACTTATACCTATTCCAAATCCAGTCCAATACAACAAGCTTTTATTAAGCTCTGACAACACACCAGGCATTGTAAAAAGCACTGGGAATTTAGAGACAAAATGAAAAATAGAAAACAACCCCTGACCCCAAGAAGCTTACATTCTATGGGGAGATTATTATAACATGTCAGTCTAAGATCTCTGAATCTGAGTAGGTATTAAATATCTACTCTCTGTTCCAGGCACTGGGTTAAGTATTTGGGACACAAAGAAAGAAAGAAAAAAAAAACAACCTGTTCCCAAGGAGCTCACATTCTAATAGCAGAGACAACATGCAAACAACTATGTACAATAAGATATAGACAGGATTAAGTGGACATTGTTGACAGAGGGAAGGGATGTGGGCAATTAACAGAAAATACTTTTCTAGGGAAAACATACTATGAAACCCATCTCAAATTCTCACACATTACAAAGACTCTCTAATAGTAAAAGTATTTTTTAATTACTTTTGATGTGAAAGCATCTGTGATGGGATAGAGAAGGAAATATTACAAAGTTGCCAAGAGTATCCTTCCACTTACTTGTCCAAAGTCCCATTCACATCTAGCTTTGACAACAGTCAACTTTTTATGGCTTGCCACTGAAGAGGTCTTTTGAGAGTAATACTGACTTGAATGTTGATGACTGTGCCAGTAGTGATTACTATATGAAAATGGGAAGTAATTAGATCCATTCTATTCCGTAAGCAACATAATCACATCATGCATAGTTTTATGGGAACTTCCTGTGACATTCTTCTGGTGATGGACCCAGATTCAACTGACTAAGCAACCTGTGGATAATAGTTGATGGGTGACAGCATGTACTGAATGTTCAGCTCAATTCTCAAAAGCATAAGTTAAAATCTGCTTTTTACCATGCAGTGGGGGAAAAATATGTTGGCTCTGGATTCACAGAATCTGAGTTCAATTCCCAACTCCACTAAGGTCCCTTCAAGCATTAAATCTATAATCCTAAAATTCCTCTGTTCATTTACATGAGTGGGGAAAATCTTGTCTTCCTAAGAGGAAAAAGGACTCTACTTTGTCTTGACTTCCAGCAAGTCTTGAACAGTGGGAGATTACTGGGTAAGAAAAGTGAACCAGATGTAGCAAGAGAATGTTTGGGGCAGCATTCAAGACCCATAATCCAGAGACCAATTTAAATCATCCTAATCAAACCCTATGCATTTAAAACATGCATCTTATCTCTTAAGTTTCCCTCTTTTTCACAAGGCATTGTAGTTTAATGAAAGGTGACAGGTTTTGAGGTTAGAGGACTTGTGTTGAAATACTATCTCTGCGACTTAATATCTGTATGAACTTATCACTTTTCCTCTCCAGACCTCAGTCTCCTTCTCCATGGAAATGAGGAAGTTGGAACAGATGATCTCTGTCCCTTCCAAATTAAAATCTATGATCCTATAAGTCCTATAGAGTATTTCTCTCGGGAGAGATATCTAACAATTCATTTCTCTCTTTTAATCACTTGAGGCTTCAGTTCTCCCTTTTTGATTCCACCCTATACCTGGGAACAGGATTCCCCCACCCTACCCCACCCCAATTGGAATTTTGGAGCTGGACTCTCCTGCCTTATCTAAACACATATTCCATATTCAGGGAGAGCTGGCTGAATTTGATTCCATTTACTATATTAATATGAAATGTTTATATCCCAATTATTGAGAGAGAGGTTGTGTGATGTAAGGGGGGGTTGGGGGGGAGGGAAGGGCCTTGGATTTAAAAGGAGGAGACTTCCTGGATTTGAATCCAAATTAGCTGAGTGGCAATGGGCAAGTCACTTAACAGCTCTGAGGCTCCGCTTTCCTGTGTGATAAATGGAGACAATAATAAGACACCTGCAGCATCTATTTCACAAAGTTGATGTAAGGATCAAATGAGACAACACTAATAAAAATGCTTTGCAAATGTTAAACTATATTGTTCAAAACCTATGATTTCCTCTTAGTCTTAGAGAGTTGTCAGAGTCTCAAAGAGGTTAAGAAATTCCCTTAGTCACACAATGGGTAAAAGTGAGAGGCAGGATTTAAACCCAGGTTTTACTTGGTTCCTCTGCCAGTGTTCTATCTACCATGTCCCTGCCCTATCCCACCCCAACCCTCTGCTCAGTAAACTCCAGTAGCTCCCTATCACCTCCAGGACCAAACACAAAATCCACTGTTTGGCATTCAACATAACTTAGCCCCATCCTACCTCTCTGACACCTTACTCTCTGACAAGTACTCTTCAGTCCAGTGACACTGGCCTCCTGACTATTCCATGAACAAGACACTTCATCTCTCAGCTCTGGGCATTCTCTTTGGCTGCCCCCCATGCCTGAAATGCTTTTCCTTCTCATTTCCATGTCTTGGCTTCCCTGGCTTCCTTTAACTCTCAATTAAAATTCCATCTTCTATAATAAGCCTTTCCCAAGCCTTCTTAATTCTAGTGCCTTACCTCTGTTAATTATATCCCATTTATCCCATATATAGCTTGTTTGTGTATCTTTATTTGTTTGTTGTTTCCCCCATTTGATTGTGGACTCCTTGAGGGCAGGGACTGGCTTTTGCATCCCCAATCCTTAGCAGAGTGCCTGGCATTTAGTAGGCACTTAATAAATGTTTCATGTTTATGGATTGATCGATGCCCTATTGCCTCTCAAAACACTGTGTAGGTACAGCAATGCAGCAAAGAGGCGTTGGGGTATAAAGAGCTGGCCAAGAACCTGGATGACCTGGGTTTAAATCCTGAATGACTCATACTGTCTATATGACCCTGGGCAGGTCACTTAAATCGTCAGTGCTCCAGACAACTCTCTAAGATTCTATGTTGAAGAGAAGTTGCTGATTTTCTTTGGTCAGGGGAAGTTCCTCACCAGTGAAATCACAGTCCAGGTGCCTTCCCTATCCCTGTTAACATCATTAACACTGGCCAATTCCAGAATTCTAACTTTTAGCTGACTAGGTTAGTGATGATCCGTCTACACCACAGCATGACTGGTAGAGACCTAGTCACTATAAGAAGCAGACAGACTGAAGAAAAGAACTAGTATACATTCTTAAATAAAACAAAAAACAAGACCTAAACACAGCAGAAACCCATATACAGATGATAAATAAGCAGAGGCAGATAGGAAGAAACCTTCCAGATTTCCAAAACACAGGGTGGCTAATTTTAAAAATAGAATCTGCTACAAGTTTCACAACCCAAATCTGTGTGATCTGTTGAGTTTTCAAATAGAATTAAGCAACTAGATGAGAATTTCAAGAGGAAAAAAAATGCCCTTCAAAGACTTTCATCATAACAATAAAAGAACATACTCAAATGTACTGAGTCCTTTGACTCAAATATTTGACATTTCATCTAAAAATCAGCATTAAGTCAGGAAATCTGGAGGAAATACTTTTCCAGGCATCCAATATGTTAATTTTCACTTATTTGATGCAACACTATATTTTTATCGTGAAATCATGATGACACCAAATACAATTCAGTGGACAATTAAAGGTTTATCTTGTACAACTGAGAAATAGTGTACTCCTACTGTAATTCATAGTGGCCTACTTATAAATGAACTATAACTACATAGATACAAACAGACATCTTCTCTATTACAGGCAGTAATAAATACAAGTAAGAGTCATCTAACCATCTATAAATAAACAAAGAAGGGAAAAACATGCAAGAAAATGTAGTAAATATAATTCTCAGTTGCCTGTGAGTTTAATTATGCACCACATTATTTAGTATAAAAAGAGGAACCCTCTCTAAATCATACTCACCAGGAAGACAACTTAAAGGAAGCTGATTGAATTAGGTTTTTCCCCCTGTGTGTGTTACTAGCCCCAAACCCAGGCTATATTTGATAATAAATGTGCCAACCCAGTTTTACTTTTAAACGTGAAAAAAAAAAAAACAAACACATGTAATTCAAAGCATTTTGGGAATATGTGTTTCATGATTGCTACAAAATGGAAGCTTCATTTACCGTTTCTTAGAAATCATGTGCCCATTAATCCAAAGAGGTTTCTGAGGCAAAGAAAGCTTCTCCAAGACAGATAAATTGAAATGATCCTACTTTGATCTCGGTGGTTAAGAATCCGTTACAATGGAAGATGAACAAGGGACAGAGTTACTGGCCTTTTAATTTGTAACAATGGTATCAACAAACAACTACTTAATCAATATTTGGCCAGGCACACTGAAAACTTCCTTTTCAGATTTTAATTCCCAGTTGTAAAACAACTGCAGAGCAACCAGTGAGATAAGACATTAAAATGACTGCTTAATTGCCTTGTAACGTTTCCTTAGTTATATATGTACATACCTAATGGTTCTGGAATCTTTATTTACTCGCTTAAAGAAATTGTCTGTTTTAGCAGTGGCATCACCCAACTCAAGCATCTCCACACATGCCCTAAGTTCACTGTACTCTGGTCAGAGTTGGGGGTTTTGTTTTAGTTTGGGGTTTTAAATCTCATTATTTTCCCGTAGCCACGCCGAGTTAAGGCGCCTTACTTAACCGTGAGGGGGTGGACCCACTTCGGAGCAAATTGGGGAAAATTCTTTTCTGCCTTACACTTAAGTGTACATTCCTTTCGTAGGCAAAAGATAAAAAACCTCTCCTGTCAGAGCCTACGTTTAAGACTTTAAAATTTAATTTCACGCTTACTGTATTTTCCTCCTCAAAAAGTATTTGTTCGTGGATTTGAAATGACATTTATATGGAAAAATTTGTATCCAGTAGATTTATTGCTTAGTATTTCATTCAGTTTCTCCTTAACTAAAGAGCACTTGCTAGTTCTACTTCATTTCTCATCCCACTTTTATTGCTTCGCCCTAGGGACTCTTAAATGATCTATCAGCGTGAGTACAGCTACTCTCTAGCAAACCCCAGTAGTTTTCCAGTGCTATCAATAGCCAAATCAAATACAAAAATAAACATCTAATTTTCAAGCATTTAATGAGAACATTTGCGTCTTTTCAAAGCCTAGAAAACAAGTGAATGTGCATGAGTTAATCAATAGATCTTAAGATTTTATTTTTTCTGTTTGATTTAAAATATATTCCTTTCCCACCTACGCATCCCCGAATTCTACAGCTACACATTACCAAAATCCCTACCAGTATTCTAATTCGCTTGCAACTCTGATATTCACATTTTGAAATTTAACATGTGACTAATTTAGAAATTCGATGCTGTAATTATATCGGAGAAAAAAATATTTTTAAAAGATAAAGCTGTAGTCTAAATAGAATAAGCAAACCCTAGATTCTAGAAATGAGTTGTCTAGTGTTTAAAAAAAAAAAAACCTACAGGCATGAGCATAAAGTAATTTCCCCTATGATTTTAATTTTAAGAAAGTTAGCCTTTCCCAAAATGTCCTCCACAGCAGTGTGAAAAGCTGGCTTTATAGTTCCTTCCCTTTAAGTAGTGCCCTGCTAATTATAAAATTGCTAGAGGTTTTCATCCCACTAGTAATGAAATACTTAAAACACTTTTCAAGTATTTTTAAACTACTAAAAAATGCCACCACAAGCCAAATACCACTTAGTTGGTTATTTTTTCCCCTCTAATAATTCTTGAAGCAATCTGATTTCCCAACTGAAACATGAAGCGAATGAATCCTTTATTGCTCAGATTTAGAATATAATAAATAAAATGATTTTTTAAAAATCGTCAGGCCGTGAGATGTGAAGGGAAAGTTTTAAAAGCAAATATTGCAACTCATCCTTGCCTGGGGTCCATCAAGATTGGCAAAAGAATTGTGTCAACCTCCCTTGCTAACTTGTTAACACACACACACACACACACACACACACACACACACACACACAGAAAGTGTATCTCCAACCCCAATCAAAACATCAATTTGGCAATCTAGCCTTCCTCCCCCTTAGCCCAGGAGCAGCCACTTCAAAGCCTATGCAACAAGCCAGTAATTGTAACATTGCATCTAAATATTTAAGATAGAGGCTTGTTAGTCGCGTGTCCAGTTTACAGTCGTCATCTGTCCTCTAATTCCATTACAGCACAAAGTAAAAATGTTTCCCAAAACTCACAAACAGGAAAAGCGTCACCCTGCAGCAGGAGGAGGAGGAGGAGGAGGAGGAGGAGGAGGAGGAGGAGGAGGAGGAGGAGAATGAGCAGTTTCTATTGACTGGTCACGGCTTTTGTGCTAAAGGCTTTCTTTAAAATAAAAAAAAAATAGGGGGAGGTCGCAGAAATTTCACTAATGTGAGCCTGGGGCAAGAATAAGAGGGAAAAGGGGGGGAGGGGGAGGGTTGCGTCTAGATGAAAGTGAGAAGTACATAAAGGAGGGAATTGAGTCGGCTTCGGCCCGTAGAGTTAGCAGAGAGTAGCTCAACGAAAGAGAGGGGGTCGAAGGCGGAGCGGCCCTTTGACGCAGTGCGCATGACTGGGGGCACTGGTCCATTGTGACTGCGCCTAAAGGCCAATTCCGCTGCGCCGGGGGAACAGAGGGGCCCATTGAGCTCAGGGCGGTCGATGTCACCCTGGGCCGCTGCGGCGGCGGCAGCCAGCGTCTCATCTCTCCATCTCCGGGACCCAGTGGCCAAGCTTGCTTCGGCCCTAGTTGGCAAAAGGGGGTTCCTGGCTTATCCATCTTTAGCCAGGGCAGCCAAGGCAGCTGGGCTCCAGAAGGGAAAAAAGCCGTGGTTCTCGTTGCTACCTCCTTTCCCTCCTCTTCCCCGCCCCACCCCCATCCTTTGCCCCAGTCCCAGTGAGCCAGAATAAAGAAGGCGAGAGAAGCTCTGAGGGCCGGTAATCTCAGCTCAACTCGAGCCGAGCGTGCGCGACCTGCTGGTACTGCACCTCAGCGCTCACCCGGCTGGGGTCCGCCTGCTGCTGGAGCAAGGGACAGGTTTAAGAAATGAAGGGGACGGGAAGAAGTGGACGCCTGAAGTTATGACACCTTTTAGCCCACCTAACGTCTCTCCTTTACACTCCTAGATCCAGTTGTGTCTCCAAAATGAGACATAGGATCCAGCCTTGGTCTTGCTCCCGAGTCAGGCTTGAAAAAGAGCAGGATAATAGACAGATTGATACTAGGTAATAGCAGATAATAGACTCAAAAGTGGTGGAGAATGAAAGCAGGAATAAATCCTAACTAACCCTGAAGATACAGGATTGAGGAAGGTAGCCTCGAGCAAAGTACCTCTCTCTGATGACTGTCAGGTCATCCAGGCTACCTTATAGACATTTACTGTTTTCCGGTTGGGCCAAGTCCAATCCCCCCTCCTCTCGTTCTCTTTTGGTGTCCAAATACTGAAGAGAAAGTGTTGGGGTTCTTCTTGAACTTACACCCTGTTTTGTTGCTATTCCAGTGTTTGCCGAGACATCTCCAGCCATTTCCTCTTGGGCTAGGGAGGGAAAAGGCGGGGTTGACTAAAGATGCAGCTTCCCTGACAACCCCAAATTAAATTAGGCTTTGGAGTCTGAGGTGTGTGTTTGCCTGTAACAATGGGGTGGATTTTTGTTTTCTTTTTTTATCCTTCTTCTAGAGGACTACTCTGGTTTTAAAGGATGGCCATAGTTTCTCTTGAATGGCAGACGGCATAGCTAGACGAGTAGAAAGACTAGAAACATTTTGTAGGTGAAAATAGCCACTTTTTCCACGGTGGAGAGTCCATAAAACTTCTTGGAGCAGCAGCTATTGGGGCTCATTGAATAATTCATCCCTCATTGCAAGCCCATAATGTCTATTCTCGGCCTTTTGTGGAGCTGTTTTCTCTTCTTTTCTCCTTGAATTATAAAAAGGTTGCCTTCTTTTGTTCACATCAAGCTGCTGCTAGCTGAAGCTTTGTCTGGGCAAAGCTAAAGTGTGAGTTTCAATGGACTCTACCCTCTTTGTTTTCCAAGTTCATCTCCAAGTGTAGATTGTGTATAGAAGGCCTTCTTTGTAAAAGCTGGAAAAGTTGTACAAATGTTTGACCAGCTCATTTGGTACTTTTTGTCTCCTCTGCTTCCACTGAGTATGTGCAGAGAAGGGCATTCTAGAGTGCTAGGGGGCTGCCAGTAGCAAGTAAGGACCAAAGCACTGGACACTGAGAAGCTTCTCTCTTCCTTTCTCTCCTTTCCGTCCCGCTTCTCTCCTCCACCTATCCTCTTCTCCTCTCCTTTTCTTTCCCTCTTCTCTGATACCTCTGTTCTCTTCACCTCTCCCTTCCTCTTTCCTCCTCTCCCTTCCCCTCCCCTCCCCTCCCCTTTTCTCCCCCTTCTTTTCTCTTCTTCCTTTCTCCTTTTCTCAGTTCCCTCTCTCTCCCTTCTCTTCCCCCTTTCCTCTCCTCTTCTGTCTTTTCACTAACTGAACTACAAAAACTTCAAAACTCTCCCCTCAATCTAAAAATAATTGCTCCTTTGGTTTTTGTTTTCTTTGCTCCCCCTTTTCTCCCCCCCCCCCACCCACTGCATGGCAGCAATAAAACTTGGTCATCTTTCTCAGTAGCCAGTAAAAGCTTTGGGAGACAGGTAACATAGGAGTTGGAAATGGAGCATATTTAAGGCTGCTCATCAATTTTACCTTAGCAGGGGGTGGGGGCGGGGGGGGGGGGGGCAAACAGCAAAAACATATCTTCCTCTCTCAGCCTGAGGTTTAATTTAATTTACTCTTTGATTATTTTTATAGCAATTCTTGAGCATCTAGCTTCCCCATTTATTCCAGATATTGGCCCTGATTTGTAGTCAATCTAAATGTACTTTAGGTTGCTTTTGAAAATAAAAATTCCATTAGTTCAAGTGGAGGTTGGACTGAAAGGAAATGGTGCCTGACAAGGAACTAGAAAAAGACAGAAAGAGATTCTTTAAGTTCTCATGTGATAAGTATCACCCTGAAAGAGTGATCTGAATGGGAGGTTGAAACCCCAGCTCCTTCAAGCATGATCACAGAAAACTAACTGGGTATTTGGTGACTCTAATCAAATGTAGGGATAACACAAACTACTGAAAATAAATCTCTTGGACTTTCCCCAAAGTTTCATCGGTGAAGGAGACTCCAGCCCATACCTCCCAGCCTAACTTGTAAACTGAGGAAAAACCAAGTGACAGGCAGGCAAATGAGAACTCCAAGCAACACAAACATTCCTTTCCACCATTCAACTCTCTTGTAAGTAAACTGTCTTGTGGAAAAGGAAGAAGGGGGAGGGATAATATCTTGGGTGATGGACTCATTATTGGAAAGTGTTTCAACAAATTTTAAGCCAAAAGTAACAAAATCTACCTGTTCACCTAACTCCACCCACTGTGAAGAGCCCTTCTCCTCCCCCCCCAATTTTAATGTGATTAATTTTCTTTTTTTCTTATTGTATTAGTGACTTTAGACAAATGGATATTTTAAAAGTCACTATTAGGTAAAGTTACAGTATTTAGGCATATTTAGAAAAGTTACTCCTCCTCTTTGATTTTTGCAAAAATACAAGTAATAGCAAGATTAGGCTTTTTTTTTCCATTTGGTTTCTACTTCTACATATCATGTGCAACATAATGAACCCTACTATGGAACTAGAAATCAAAAGATGTGGAAGAGATGAAAAATATATACCACATTTACACACAACACACTCTATGTGTAACCAAATAAAAACTGAACTAATGAAATGAGAATTTAAATCTCAATAAATTTATGAGATGTATATATCTAAAATTCAGTTGGGTTTATGCTGCTCTTTACTCCTTTAGAGACACTTTTAAAAAAAACGATTTCTTCTCATTCTTCCCTTGCCTTTCTTTCTTCCTGCTAGTGAATCCTCTTTAAAACTACTCTCTCTCTCTCTCTCTCTCTCTCTCTCTCTCTCTCTCTCTCTCTCCCCCCCCTTCTCTTTCTTCATCTCCCCTCCCATTTCTATCTTTGAGCTAAAATTGTATTGAGATGTGTGACATGGGCCCTCTTTGGTCTTACTTCAATATACAAAAATATCCCAACAACTCTAGACTCAAAAGAATCTTTTTACTACTGTACAGCCAGGTCTCCTAAAGCACCTCAAGAAAGATCTACCACAGCGAACTCCTGACACTCTACCTCCGAAGTCAAGAGAAGCAGAAAGACATAGATCCTCCAGATAACAAACACCACGTTCTCAACATCAGTGTCCTGATCATTTTCTGGACAATGAAATCCCACAGGAAGAGTGGGGAGGGCAGAAAGATAGAGGAGATGCTGAGGAGGGAAGAAAAGAAAGGGGGTCGCAGTACACCTTTCTCTTTTTCTTTTGAATTCACCAATACCTGTATTGCAGCAAATAATGACAAGTTATGTTTCTGTGACCTCCCCGCGAAAACCTCCTTGAAGTACGCAGAGAAGCAATTGAAGCAAAAAAGCGGGCAGGCAAACCGAAAACCATGAGTCCCCAGGTTCCCAGCCTCCGAGTGCGGCCAGTTTTCAACAGCAAAGAAACTCGTTCCTTTACCTCTTTCGCTCAAGATCCCGTCAATGCTGTGTTTGGTCTTTCTTTCGTTCTCTTCCACTTCCTTCCTTTCAATTTCTGCATCTTCCTCCTCTCCTTTTCCAAACTTACTCCTCAGGATACGGCTGATGGAGCTCACTTCAAGAGGGGAAATGGAAAAGTTGGAACCCTGAATGGGTTGTTGCTAAAGGGAAATATCTCCCAAGTGCTTCCCCAGACTATCTGAAAACAACCTTCAAAATCTCCCAGCCTCGTCTCTTGAGACGTTCACAATGTACACAAATGTACACAAACACCTGTCTCCCCCATCCCCAGAACCGATTTAGGTGGAGTTTATTGTGACCAGTGGAAACAGTGCAGCGCCAAGTTGAGGACGCCGAACTACATACACCCTGTTCTTTGACTTTTGGTAAGCATTTCCCTCGGCCCTAAGGACTACTGTCAAAGTGTCCAGGCCAAGGAACAACCTTCCAACCAGAGAACTTTGTGGAGTAGAAAGTATTGAACTACCGTGTTCGATTTCAGAGAGTGACACAACCAAGTTCTGCACAGAAAGCAAACTTTTTTTTTTTTTTGAGGGCATGAGGGGTTTCGATTTCAACTCCAGAATAGTTTGCTATTGTAAAATCAAAAGAAAATGCATTCTCCTTCATTTATTTTTTCCAGATTCCAGTCTGGTAAACAAATCCATGCTCTGAAATATCTCTTCTCGCAGGGAGAAGAAGGGGGAAAAGTAGTTTCCTTTAATTAAAAACAAACTCTCTCTTTCTCTCCTCCTCTCTGCTCCTCTTTCACCTCCTCCCCCAGTGGAGACGCTTCAGCTATGGGACGGTTGTTCTACATCTTTCTTCCTAGACATTGAAAAGTCTCCGGTGGCATGTCCCCTATTTCCTTTATGATGGGGTTACGTAAACATTTGTTTCTTTTTAAAACAGACCATCAATATTAATAAACACTTTGCCTCCCGGGTCTCTCTCCTCCTGTGCCTAGCCTACAGGCAGTCTATTTCGCGGCTGCTTAGTAACTTTTCCCTTCGGCTCCGAGAAGCAACTAGCCTTCACAAGATAAAGGTTATTAAGATCCAGGTTTCCTAAATATTTCCTGGCCCCGGGAGCCGGCTCCTTATTAGATATCCCCTCCCCATAGCCTTACCAATTATCCTGTGCTAGGCGGTTTCTACTTGAACCAGTGAACTAAAGCTGGACTTGGGGGAGATGTGAATGGCTCTTAGTACCTGAGGGAACGGTGTTTCGGTCACAGACCGCGTCTTTGAGCAGCTTATCTCGAATTTCCCAGCTGAACATGCCCGGATTCTCTCTTTTGTATTCCTCGATTTTCTTCTCAACGTCAGGAGTTGTCACCTGCTTTAATAGAGCAAACAGACAAGCCATAAAGTTGACATGGTTGGCCGCTGAAAGGGTCGAAGGAGTACTACTTCTACAGCCTTCACAAATGGGCCTTCCAACTCTAGTCCCCATTATCTGCTCTAATTCCCTTGCAAAATTCGCTCTTAGCAGCAAAAAACGACCAACTCAACGAGTATATTTTCCTAGAAAATGAACTGAGACAAAGGCAAAAAACGGTAAACCAGACTCTCAGAGCGTTGTCCATCAGGCTGTAAACTAGCAGTAGTAATTCCGAGGGACTCCTGACCACGACCCATCTTTATTGCCGTTATATGGGGAGGGCGGAGGGCATTCCAGCTCAATCTGCTGGAACCCGAAACTAAATAACTAGGCCCTGGAGAGATAGTCTAGGGAAATATTACTTCTAGAAGCTTCCTCCGTCTTAACTGACCGAGAAATAGTAAACAAAGTGACTACATGGTTGAGAACTGTTTTTCTGATTTTTTAAAATGCTAATTGATTTTAAAAATCAATGGATCATTGGAGGGAGTGGATGTGCAGAATGTTCATTTTCCTCCAAATATCCATAAATTCATCTTATTTTTTTCCCTTGAATTTGCCTTATTTCTCCTCTTGGTTGTGTATATTAGAAATTACCTAGACCTTGGCTTTATCTTAGGAATAACAAATGAAGATTCTTTATATCATCCCCCACACAAAAAACTGTGCAAAAGTTTCAGTGAGAAGAAAAGGAAGGGGCTAGGGATTCCTTAAAGGAAAACCGGGAAGTGCTCGAAAGTTGTCTCGGGGAACTGCTTTTCAAGCTTTCATCTGCTTGTTTCAAAGTCACCTGGACTTTCTGTCCTTCCCCACCCCTGGACAATTTGAGTTTGTTGTGAGAATAGACTCCAACTGCCAGACACCATAAAGTGAAAGCAGGCTAGAGAAATTGGGGGGGGGGGGCGACAAGGGGGTGGTAGAGGAGAAAAGGTGATGAGATAAAGAGTCAGAGAAAGGCCTTCAACAGGTAGGCCTACATAGCTTGCACAGTTTGGGGAGGGATGTATGTGTATATGAAAATAACTTGCACATTGAGTTCTCGACCAAAGTCCAAACTCGTTTCTTGTTTCAGGGGTAATGACGTTCTCTCAAGATTTAATCCAGTAGGTATGTGAGAGAAACAACCACCGATCGCACCCAGCATTTCTCTCGATATAGAAACATTTGCATTGAAAATCTCATGGAAAAAAACTTCTTACCCGCCCCTCCGTGCCACCCCCCCCAATCCCCTACCTAACACCCAACTAAAGAGAATCAGGCCAAGATGGTAGCAAACTTTAGCTGGGCTAGAATCCTCACCTTGGGTTTACTGCCCCCGATGGCCCCCGGTCGAATGGAACCCGTCTCCTGATACCTGCACAGGATTTTGGAGACGCAGCCGTGGGACACCCGTAGCTGCCGAGAGATGACACAGGGCCGGATGCCATGGTGGGCCATCTCCACTATCTTGTGACGGATGTGGTTGGGTAGTGGCCTGCCATTGATAAAAACGCCACCGAGCTGGTTGACTCTACCCTGTCCTAAAGGAGTGGACACTTAGAAAAAGAAGGGAGGGAAGGGAAAGTAGAAATGTTACTTAAAATAAGTTTTTAAAAAATAGACTCGGACACAAAAAAAGTCTAACAAATACAGCCTTATAGGACCAGTATTTTACAACAACTAGAAACTGGGATATCAGCGTCAATATATTTGCCTTCATAGCACTGGACTATTTTGATCCAAGACTTTCTCTTGGATGATTAAAATTCTGAAGAGAAGAGAAAAAAAAATTTCAAAATGGCCTTATGTGAAGTTAGCATGAAAGGGTGTAAACTGCTTGTCAAAAAAACCAAACTGCTTTTCTTCCAGTGATTGGGGATTTGGGGGATTGGTAACTGAAAAAGTTGGGAAAGAGTTTTGGGAAAGACTTGCTGGATGTTTTTTCCCCTAGATCAGCACTTCACAGAGAAGACACCCCACAAATTAAGGTAACTCACCGTTGCCTCTCCTCTAAGAAAATACACCCTCCGTTTCACCTGTTCCATTTACCAGGGGACTGGACTGTCTGCCGGTCCTTAGGGGTTCTGGATAGTAACTGGACTATTGGAGGCTCAAAATAGCCCAGTGAAAGACCAAATCATCCTGTAGTTTTTCACCTGTTACACTTCTTTCTCTTCTCTTGGGAGTTTTGAAATTAAAGAAACTCACAACGAATTAGAAATGGCTTGGAAATGGCACTGGGGAATGAGTGTACTGTAAATCATATCATACCCTATCATATTATAATACCATTGCCCTATATTCTCTCCTTTTAAATTATGTTACATTATGTTATGTTGGTAAATGATGCTAATGACATTTCCCTCAAAATTACACTATACTACACTTCTTGCAAATCAAGTCTGATGGAAACTAACTCTTAGTAATATTTACTATAGTCCATCCCTGGTGGCTTTCCCAGAAATATTAGGCAGATTTGATCCTAAAAAGACTTAAAATATTAGGGGCTTAGGGTGAATATTAAACGACCAGAACTACAGCTGAGATGGAGATGATGAAAACAAAAACATTGCCTTAGGATTGCTAGTTTGACACAAGATGATGAGAACGAGAAGATAGTCCTGACCCATTCCCAGGCAACCCATTCCTACTCATTTCAGAACTGAAGACTTGCTGCCTGCCTTCGTGATCCAAGGAGGGTTTATTTAGTTTTAGAGTAAAGAATTCCCCAAACAAACAACAACGACAACAACAACAATAAAAAGTGGTTGGGAAAGGACCAATATAAGTGTGTGTAGGCTAGCAGCAATCATCTCCATTTGCAAATCGAAAGACAAATTCGGACCTTTCTTACTTCCAGTACTGTTTAGTTCCAACATTGGGTTTTGTCTGTTAAAAGAGAACGACGCCGAACTGAAAGCAAGAAGCGCCGGAGGAAACACACGCAGGCTCGGAGAGCTTTGGAAAGTCTCCCTCTTAAGCTCTGAGGCGTCCAGCTTTAGGTTCGGGCCAGAAGAGGAAGGGGCCAAACTTACCTTCTAATGGGAATCCGCTGCGAGGGTAGTTTTGTCCGGGAGCTGGTCGCATCATTCTGGGGACAGCTCCAGCCAGAGTTGTCATTTTGGAGACAGCTTCACTTTAAAATTGTATCCAGGTGAAGGCTAAAAAAGGAGTATAGAGCAGCTCTGGCAATCTAGAACTCCGCCGAATCAAGCAAGCCCCTCCCCCTCGGAAAAATAAAAATAAAGGAGGGAAGAAGGGAAACTTCTCCCTCTCGTTTTGTCAGTAAGATGCGATCTTTTCCGATCGAAATGCAAAAAGAGGAAAGGATGGGTGAGGGAACAAAAGAAAAACCAAACCCACGACAACAAAGTTTTGTGCAAGTCTGGGGACGTTGCACAAGCCGGTGTGAGGCGACTTCGGCCACGGTGTAGGGATTGGCACACTTTGATATGAAACGGGGGAGGGGGTATGGGGAGGGGGAAGTGATGGTGGCAGGAATGATTTTCTTCCTGTTGTTGATACAGAGTGAAAGGAACTCTGCTCTGGAGTATTTATTAGTTCTTTCACCCAAAGCTCGATCAGGAGCCCTGAGCTGCGATTGGCCAACACGGAGACTGTCCCGTCTAGAGAATACACGAGCTGATTGGGTGAAACCAGCAACTTTCTCTTCTCATCATTACAATCGAGGCCTCAGTAGAGAAGGGTGACCCAGTCCATTGCTTCTTCCCTTGATAAAATGTCCTTTCATGGGAAGAAGTAGACAGGAGAAAATGCAAAGAAGGGGAAAAGGAGAACGTCGTGGAAAGCTAGCTGCTCAGGCAGAGTCTCTCTCTCTCTCTCTCTCTCTCTCTCTCTCTCTCTCTCTCTCTCTCTCTCTCTCTCTCTTCTTTTGGCACCGTGCCACTTGAGGGGAGCGATTACAATAAGGAGGCATCCACGACTCTCACAATTTCTTCAAGTCAGTTCCCTCTAGTCACCTTTTCTTTAGACTGGGGTTGTAAACGTGCAGCTGTTTGTGTGATTCCCTGGTCAAAGAGTGTGGGACAAAGCAAAGGAAAAGTTCAGTCTGTGTGCTGATAAAGTTCTTTTGTTTCCTCCGACTGGGGGTGGGAAGGGGGAGGCCGAGGGTAGTGATGAAGTCCGAGGACGGGGGTGGGGGGAGCTAGGAGAAGGAGGATGAGGAAGAGATGGAGATAAAACAGTCTCTTCTCTCTCTTTAAGCTAAAATCTGAGGGAAGGACAGACTCTAAATCTAGACGTATAGATATAGAATCAGAATGGAGAGATGCATCTTATATGTTAAAGTTTTGCTCACGAGCATTTGTTCTCAGGAATTTATTGTAGTATTCAAACTAAACCGCGGGGGAAAAAGAAAAGGAGTTAAGTCTTGGCTAGGAGCTGAAGTGACCACAGCAGGATATGACGCCAGGAGTGTTGTAAAGACTGTCTGTCCTTAAAGAAGGTACTATTGTGCATGTCCTTTTATTTATAACTTGGTAAGTGCCAGCAAACTCGCCTCCTTTACACTCTGAAGTGCCAACCCCGCGCTCCACAGTGCGCTTTATTTGCAAAAGTCTATTCAGAAACTGTCACTCCCGAGCCTCAAGTTATTCAAGGCCTTAATCAATCAAAAGGATGAGAATCGTTCAGGTTTCCCCCTTTGAAATAAAGGAAACAATGAGTTCTGGGCTTAAACTTCTCCCTTTCCTTTTACGATTTTTGAATTTTTTCATTTGCTCCATCCCCCCACCCCCACTTTCCCCCCTTCACCTCCTTTGCTCCATTCCCCTACCCCTTCTCTCCCCTCTCCACCTCCTTTGACAGTTTTTTAAAACGTTAGTTTTCGTTCCCCACACCCTAATTAAGGCAAAACCATAAGGCGAGATAAAAATCAACCAAGGATCTGGGAATCTGCTTAGTGGGAGTGATTTGGCCCTTTAAAAAAAATGCCGAGAAATGGACAGCATCATAAAAAGACTCAGCTTACTCTCGGATCAGAAGAGGCATAGCTATAATTTTGAGTGATCTTTCTCTAGAGATGTTCAAAGGCCTACCCTCAGCTAATGACACCATTAAGAACCTAAGACTGGGGGGAGAGGGGGGGTTCGGGGAAGAGATAAAGTTCTCATTTCCATTCTGGTATCATATTGAAAAAAAAAATAATCTCCAAGGACCCGAAATCAATCATACTCAGAGAAGACAACATTTTCAAAGAAAAAAAAAAGCACTGTGTAAAAGTTTGTAAACAAGGAAAACTTCCCCCACCTCCCTTTTTTTTCCCCTGGCTCTTAGGGCTACAGTGGATACGATGACCTTATTTATCTACCCCTGAACAGAAGGAAAGTGGAGCATCAACCCAAAATGGCAAAGATTAGACTTTAGCCATTTGCTCTGGTTTAGGAAGGAGAGATGCTAACGCTAACTAAAGTTGTTCATTGTATGTCTGGGGGTGTCCGCATACTTCTATACATATGCTAACGGTTTAAAACGCATAACAATCTCGTTTAAAAAAAAACATTTCAAAACTCTGTGTTAATAAGAAACCACAGAATCACTCTTTAGAGTTATTCTATAGACTTTTTATTCTAGATAAACACTCAATAGGACGAAATGGGTTTGCAGAGTTGGTGGAAAGAGTGGGGCTTTCTGTGTCTCCAAGAGGAGGCAGACTGGTGAGGTAAAGGAGGTCTTTCTTCTCACTCTGATTTCGAGGGGATATCTCTGAATTTGATTCCTGCGGAGATTATAGCTCCTTTACCAAGAAGGAGAACTCCTCAGTCCATTTCTCGCAGACTAAAATTAAATTATAAATCGAGGTCGCTAAAGTCCAAGGTGTCTAGCTTATGTAGTTCCTTCCTCCCACTCCTTTCTCGCCTGGCCCAGGGCGCAAAAGGCAGAGATGCAATATTGAGAGATGGAGCAGGGACTGGGCAATTTTACTTTCCCTGATGTGTGCGAGACCCCTCGATCGTCTGTGTTGCGGTGTGTGCGTGTGTGCATATGCTTTCAAGAGCTCCCAAAGATGGAGTATTTCAAATATTCTGCCCATATTAAAAGGAGTGGGCAATACCGTCCGTTAAGGAAGTTGAATGCTACACTGGGATAACAAAGCCCCTGGCTTCCAGGTCCCCAGAGGAGGGGAGCCCAAATTAGGGGCGGGCGCAGGCAATCCGGCTACTGGTCCAGAAGTCATCTGACCAAGTAGTGTTCTCGCAGAGAACACAGACAGCTTGCTTTCTGTAGCCAAAGCGCCTAAAGTTCGTCGATCTGCTTTTCAAATCAAGTGCAAAGGCTTCTATCCCCTGATGAAAGAATCAACAAGTCAGCAAATCTTAAATTTTATCCAATTTTCACTCAGTCTCCTCCGACGCCTTCATTTTTCTTTCCTTTAGTATATCACACCTTCTCCCAAGTGCACGCTCGCTTCTTTCTTCCCACTTTAGGCCTTCGATCCTTTCTCTTCTGTGTTACTCCAAGGAGGAGAGATTGGTAACTGCCACTCTCCTCTGCCCTCCCAAGCAGCCAGCAGTTGAAGTGGATAACTTACTCCTGTGGCCTTTTCTTCAGTCACCATTAAGCTTGTTGTTTCAGCCCAAGACTCTCCATTCTGACGAAAACCAGAATCTGGCTGGAATACAGGTTACTAATTGGAAAACGATTGCTCCTCCTGAGGGCTCTTGGATTGAGAACTGGGACTTCGCTTAGGCAGCAATGCCCGAAACTTGTGTGTCTTAAAATTGGTTTGGAGTTAGATCATGGCGGGTGGTGGTGGTGGTGGTGGTGGTGGTGTGTGTGTGTGTGTGTATTTAATGTCCCATTAATATTTTCCTAGACCTTCAGATTTTCTGGTCACGGAATAAAGCCTTTTTTTGGGGGGGGTAATGCATTTTGGGTCTATACTATCTCAACAAAGAAAGTGATCTGAAGAATTGGAAGAAACATCTGGGGAATTAAATATATTCACATGCACTTATCGAGCATTTGTTAAGTACCTGCAAAGAACAAGGCACTATGCTAGAGGTCTACCGCCTGATAAGTACTTCTAGTACTTTTCCAGGTGAAAGTGGTTTTGGTCCCGAATTAAGAGGCTAATTGCCTCAATGACCTACTTCATTTAATGTGTATACATACAGATCGCTTTGTTCTGGCTCTGGCAAGTGGTAAGCCGGAATTTCTCAGTAAATTGCACTGAACAAGTCTTCATCCCTCCAAACAACTTAAACTCTTATCCTTATGAATAACAGGAAGGCTTCTCTCAAGATGATCAGAACTCACTCTCACCTCTTTGATAAAGATGCTATCAGCCAGTTCCTGACATGGAAGAGAAGTAAAGTCACACTTCAGGCACAAAGAACATTTCTTATTCCCTCTTTCCAGTATGGAGCTCTCACTCTGCTTACCGGTTGACTCAGAATGACAATACTCATTTCTCCAACCATATCTTTCTTCTTTAATTCTTTGTTTCAACTACTTTATAGGATTGGCCCGCAAAA
Source organism: Vombatus ursinus (assembly GCF_900497805.2). NCBI lineage: Eukaryota > Metazoa > Chordata > Mammalia > Diprotodontia > Vombatidae > Vombatus > Vombatus ursinus. Next base: position 1,909,360 of record NW_020954580.1, on the reverse strand, counting down.
GGATCGAGTCTTTGTTCCCTGGTGTAAATGCTTCTCTACTTTTCCCAATACTAAAGGAATATTTATCTAAAAGGGAGAGCAACTGGAAGAATACCTGTACACCATCCCAGGACATAAAACCTGTTAAAATTCCAAAAGAGTGATTCAACACATAAGCCAAGACTCCTGTATTAGAGTCCTTTAGTCCTGTAGAAGGGATTTCACGGTTTCTAGTGGGAGCAGATAAAACACCCCTGACAATTACAAAGCTTTTCCAGGCCAGGTGTGCTTTTAATTGGATTAGTAAATGCTCTATATTAAACCAAATCACAGGAACAGCGAATCTATAGTTATTAGCAGTAGACATAGGTATTTGAAAATAGAAATGTCACCATTTCCTCCCTCTGTCAGAAAGTCAATTATGATATATTCAGGTTTCTCCAAATAAGGAATGGATGGTAATGATGATGAAGATGTAGACAATGGTGGGGAAAAGGAAGCTGCGGAAGAGGGTAAAGATACTATTACATCCTGGATTTTTTTCCAAAAGTAAAATTTATGATTCAGCTAAGTAAGTTGTGGAAAAGGTCTCTTAGGCAAGACAAATTTCTGAAAGAAAGAAAAGAAGGGGAGAAAGGAAAGAAGGAAGGAAGGAAAAGACAAGGATCAGAACAGGATAGTGAAAAATGAGAGATAAAAGAAGAGGGAAAGAAGATAAGAGTCCTCAAAGTCTCACTATATCTTCTGGAACTACAGGTATTAGTTGTGCGTGTGTTTTAATCTTAATCCAAAACAAGGAAAAGAACGTTCCAAAAACTTTGTTCAGGGGCAAATTAGGCCTGGAAAAAAGAGGTCATTATAGAAACTTAACAATTCTATTCTATTTAATATTGAAAGTACATTCTAACCAAATCTAAGAGGCCACCCAATTGGGGCCACGGAGAGATTTGAAATCTAAAGGCGAAAACTAAGATACTTGAAATTCTGGGGGGAGGCAGGGGAATGGTGGTGAGAAACAGCAGGGGTGCTTTTGCTTAGCTGTTTGAGAGCAATAGAAGAAAGCTTTTTGGCACGGGAGGGAGGGGGATGGTGGTAGTGGTGAAGGAGTCTCTGTCCTGAGAACAGAATGTCTACACAATGTGCCCTGCTCTTGCGTGCTTCCACGGGACTGAGCTGGGAGAGAGTTTTCTTTCTCTTTGAAGGCAGGAGGAGATGACAGGAGCGAGAATGAGGGTTGAGTTCCTGGAAGGAACTGGTGTTCTTAGTTTTCTGTGACAATAAGGACTTGGTATAGATAGGTATTTTCAGGTAACTAAAAACACAACCTAATTCGGAAATTTTTACCTGTTGAAAGAAAAGGGAGAATCCCTTCCTTCTTTGACCTCACTGACTCTTATTTGACAATTCAAGGAGCCAGATCTTAGTTAGAAACCTGTAAAGGATGGGGGAGGGGAGCGGTTAGGGGAAAAGTGTGGGGGATGTTTATGCTTACTGGCAAAGTTATGGACCCATTTAAAGTCAAAGGTAGTGGTTGCTTTTGGAGTGTGGTTGTACAACAAAAACTAGTCAGGTTCAGTTCAGTTCATTTAAACAAACACGGCATTGTTCCGGCTGACACCTTTGTCATATAGGGAAATTCTTGCAAAGGTTGAATTTACCACACCGCTCAAGTTGTCGGGGTTGAGAGGTTAGGGGTCTTTGGCGTGTGGAACTCCGCTCTTTGGCCGCATGTTCTTCAGCATCGGATTCTTTCCATTCTGTGGCAACCGAAAAGTCAGGGTGACATTTCTAGAATGACAAGAAGATATGAAGTTGGATTGAGGGTAGGAGGTGGTGGTTAGCAAGCCTGGGCCCCTGCATACTCAGAAAATGCACCCATTCGGAGTATTTTCTTCTTCAAGGGTGTTCGTGAAGTCTTAATTATAATTTATATATATACATATATATGTATATATGCGTGTGTGTGTGTGTGTGTGTGTGTGTGTGTGTATATATATGTCAGCGCCTGGGAGTGTGTGGAAGCAGCAAGTGGTAGAGACAAGTAGAGGCAAAAAAAAAAAAAAAAAAAAAAAAAAAAAAAAAAAAAAAAGGTTAGGCAGTCCCTGTGCCGCACAATATAAAAGTCTTCAGGGAGAACTGGTTGCTGTGGGACAGGAGGGAATGATTACCCAGCAGAAACAGCAGTTCTGAAATTGTGCTTCCCTTGAGCCTCCCCCATCCAGCATCAGGCTATTTCCGTGGCAAATCTGTGACCAAAAGGAAAGATCCAATTAAAGGTTTTGGATAAATTTTCTCCTAACCCTATCGTCCTTTCAAAGGAAAAACTCCACTAAACCAGGAATAGGTTTGAACCTCTGTGAACACAACAATAAGTTCAGTAATCTCCTTCTGACTTCCTTTAAAAAAAAATTATCACAAAATATCTCAACATTAAAAAACAAGGTTTCCTTTTTTTTCTAGAAGAATTTTTTAAAAATCTGAATGTGCCTGCCAAAGGATGGGGTTAAGTAAAAAAAGAATAAATCCATCCAAGAAGCTATGATGAAAAGCTACTTTTAATGAAAAATGAAAGAAGTTTTTAAAAAAAAAAAAGTTAATCATCTCAGGCTAAGACCAAGAGGATGACGAAACTTCCTTGAAGTTGTCGCTTTCAGAAAAATAATTTTTTTTTTACAATTACAGAGACTCCACAAACAAGCTTTCCAAATTGCTATAAAGATTAGTTTCCTCAGTCGCCCAACAGTCACTGCCGTTTTGTCTTGTCTGCAGTGGAATTGAACCTCTAAAATTTAGAGACCAATCTCCAGAGAAGTCCTTGGCCACAGCCTTAGGAAGCAGTTAAGACAAGTAGCCCCGAGATTAATTGTTTTAAAAGATTCCCTTTCCCAAACGAAATACAATACTATTTGGATATATGTGTGTGCGTAATATATGTGTGTATTATATACATATATGTTAGCCTAGAGTCCGGAAGATTAACATTTGGAAACTTATGAAATGTAATCTGCATAGCTAATTGATTCCCAGCATATCAGTTTAAAGGATAAAGATATATATCTACATGATGGATATTGTATTAATAGGCACATAAATAAAGGTTGAAAAGTCGTTACTGAAACCTTTGAAGTTTCCCCCATCGCTTTCATGCCCCATCCACAAGTCCACACGTCTCCTCGCTCTCGTGCTGTTTTTCAATTATTTGCCTTCTTCAGTCCTAGAAAAGGAAGAGGAAAAAAGGTATGTAAAGCTGTGTATTTAAGCAGGATATCACTTAGAGGAAAGTGGAGCGAGTACCTTTCCCTGCGTTGAGCGGCAGGTGGATGGCAAGACAGAAGGAGAGGCGATGACAGGACATTTTTATCACCACCCCCCCCATTATTCCTCACCTCTTGGGGGTTGACTCTTTATTCCTTTCTTTTCCCTTTCTTTTCCTTCCTTTCCTTTCCTCCTTCCTTCTTTCTTCCCTTCTTTCTTTCCTCTCTTCTTTCTTTCCTCCCGTTCTTCTTTCTTCTCTCCCTTTTTTTCTTCCCTTTTCTTTTTCCTTCGCCTTTCACAAAAAGGGAAGAAAGAAAATCTTTTCAACTTTGCTAAACAGAGCCATAGTGTGTGCATTCGGGACTTGAGTGAAGGAGGTGTGGTTCAGTAGTGCAAACGAAATAGCAAGAGTTGCAGGGGCAGCAGCGGTCGCCCAGAGTATGAGCAACCACATTTTTGCCCTCTTGTTAGTATCTGTTATAATAGCAAGTGCTTCGAGTCTAGCTAGGATCATTTCGCTCATTCGCCTGAAGCCTGGTATTTAAATGGTCATTAATGGGGCTATTCTAGAAAGCAGAGGAGGAATAATTTTGGTCATATTTTGCTTGCTTTCTAAAGATTTTGGGTTAGGATGGTTTTATTTGACACAACCTTCACCCTCGACCCCCCCTCCCCCGTGTGCGTGCGTGCGTGTGTGTGTGTGTGTGTGTGTGTGTGTGTGTCTTTCAAAGAGCAAGGAATAATAAGTCGTGAGGGATTTTGAACTTGTGATCCCTTCGGTGAGCTGATTTCATTATCGGATTTCATTGCTGTTTCGGGTAGCAAGGAACATGTGTGTGACGCCGGACAAAAGTGAATTTCACCAGGCTTCGATAAACAAGGAAAGACTTGGTGTCGCCTGTAGGGTGGCAGCTTTAAGTGTCCCTCTCTTCAACAGAAGAGGATGGAAAGGAGGGAGGGGAGACTGGGAGGAGGGAGAGAAGGAGGTTCGGGGCTTATCTTCTTGGCATCCCGGGAGCTAGAGATACTGAGGCAGCTCCTCCTTAGAGAGAGGCAAGATTAGAGTGTTTATTCCCTGTTCACTTATTCTCGTCTCTCTTGTTGCTAAGAGAGCAGGGAGCTTGGGTAGACACTGGCAAGGTCAGGGGCTAATACCTTCTCCTCATCACCAATGGCATTTTGAACACTCGAGGAGGTATACGCCATTAGCTTTGGAATTACTCTCCCTCTCCATCAAATTACTGGACTATGGAGCTCCAGAAATAGGTCTTGTACTAAGCAAAGCTGAGGCACTTGTATTGTTTCCTCCCCACTTCTATAGTTAATCTTAATTAAATAAACCATTTAAGGGCCATATTTCCCCCTTTCCCGTTAACTTAACTCAAGCCAGCAGTGACATGGGTGTGAGGTTTTCTGAAGACTTTGGCCCGCGCTCTAAATTTTAGTCCCTAAATCTAAGACTTAATCTCCCTCTGGCAGAGAAAAATTAGGATAGAAACAGGTCCCATGTCTTCGTAGAGAATGGGAGTAGTCTTGGAGTGGGAGAAGGGCCATAAGAAAGCAAAAACTAGGCAGCCCTTCCTTAGGGTTTATTTGCTTCCCAGACCGGGTGTGCAACTTTCAGGAGACTCCAGCCTTCCTATTCACTCTAGCCGAGGCCCTAAAGGATTTGCCACAAGAGGAGAGACCCGCTTTTCTTCTGAGAGCAAGATCCTGGGACCAGATGACTGGATATCAAAAAGTGGCAGAATTTAGCAAGGGAGATTTTTGTTTTGCTTCAAGAAACCAGTGGAGGTCGGCAATGGAAGTCGCTCTCTGAATTTCCCCAAGGAAAGAATGCAAGCTGCGAAGAGGGACAGACGCAGAGGCTCGAAGGAGAGACACTTGCCAATTAATCTGGAGTCCTGATGCGTGGCTATGGTTCCTGTGACACCAACGCAGAGATGCTGGTAGAATTTTCCAAATGCAAATGAGTCTTGGAGATCTCGTAAATCCCCCTCACCCACCCGCCAAATCAATTAAGAGTGAAGTTTAAATATAATGGGTGTAATCTTTATTAATTATGTAGCCCTTAATGGCGATGATAGCATCAATCATGCTAAAAGCGAAAGTTCTACGGGCCATCCACTGAGATTCCACGCTGGGCTCTCACTTGTTAACCCCACGGTTTGGATACAGAAAAAGAGGCTTCACCTCTTTTCCCAGGCACATTATTATCCTTAGTCAAAAACAGGCTTTTTCCCTCTTTCACTTTGAGCTTTATTTTAATTCTATAGTTATGGAACAAGCGAAACTCTAGGATGAGAGCTTTTCCATTCATTTATTCATGGATGCCTTCATTCATTCAAGCACTTATTAAATTGCCACTGTGAGTCACATTATGCAGACTCTGAAAATGCCAAGATAAAAACCATAACATTATCTGCCCTCAGAGAACTTACATTCTACTCCACTATGTAGACGGTCTTGCTAAGTTTTCAACAATTCTCAAGCGATGGTGTGTGTGTGTGTGTGTGTGTGTGTGTGTGTGTGTGTGTGTGTGGAGGGGGAGGGAGTTGTGAGGGGGTTATATCCACAATCACACTGAAGCTACGTGCCCCAACACACTATCTTTTTCACTAACTTGCCTGGAGAGATCGTTACCCTCTCCTCCTCCTCCCTCCCTCTGTTCCCTAGGAGCTCAAATTTGGTGGAAGCAGGACTACTTAGACACAGCTGGGGGTGAGAAATGGTCCTTCTGGCCCAGAACTGGAGGTGTTCCAGTGTGCTTTCTCCCCCTGCTGAGAATTTCACCCCCATTCCCTTCCAAAACCAAGCTGGGGAAATCGATGGCGGGAGGACAAGACCGCTGGACCCAGGAAAGCTCTTCCATCCGAAATATATTAGTAGTCAGTAGTTTTATTATACTCAGAGTAGTTGCATAGAAATTTTGCTAGTTAGTTTAATTATACTCTCTAAAATGAATGTTTTCTCTGAGTCTAAAGAAGAGCAGAAATTAGCGTGTGTGTGTGTTTGCCTGAGTGGTTTAGAACGCATTGAGCTCCCCTCGGAACTGAGATGGGGGAACGATTGGGCTTCTCTTGATCCACCTTAGCTATCAGCTAAGGTAAAAACTGATTTCTTTTTCTCTGTCCTGTAATTCAAGGTCAGCGCGGATGCTGTATGCCTATGAAAGTTTCCCAAATCCTTAGTCAGAAGTTGCTTCTCCACAAGTCCAGATCCTCCGCATAATTTGCGCAAGTACATGGAGTTTTCTGTAAGAAGCTTAGGTGTGGAGTTCTTTTACTGAGCTGGTTGGGAGAAAAGTTTGAGTGCAGGGTTATGGAGGGCATATACTGCCTTTCTCCTGTAGGAAAATCCAAAGTCTGGGATAGGGGCCTTGGTCCAGAGGAGCAATGAATCCCTGAGGGGCATGCTCAAACCAAAGAGAAGCTAGTTTGATCCCCAGGCCCCTGCCTACATTCCCTTATTTCCCTTCCTGACGTTTCTCTCACCGTATACACAACCCCTTATCTCAAGCCCCACCCCACACTCATCTCTCTTTTCCTCCACCCATTCCCCATCCTTGCCTTTGGGGTTGAAGCTCCAACAAATACCCTCTAAAGAGATTTTTCCCCGACATCAAAAGCGATTCCGCAAGAAATCGAATCCGGCAATTAAACTTGGGAGGCAGCTTTTCCTTGGGTCGGTGTCTGTATTTGAGCTCCTGGATTTGCTCACTAAACATAATGACAACCCAAGACACAGCCCCTACAGAAAAGGCGGGACTCTGCCCCGCAGGGACTATGAGGCTCACAAATCAAGGCCCAGAAATGCCAGGGGCACATGCAGACAACCTCCTGTGGGAAGCAGGATTAGGCGGTTTCTTCGGAATCATGGTATGGAAGAGGAAATAATTGGAAACATTAGAAGTAATAACACCCGGCGATTTCTCGATCTGAACCCTGTAGAAAGCAAGCCAACAAGAAAGAAGGAAAAAAAGAAAGAAGATGGATGGAAGAAGGTCCAAAAGTATTTGATATTGAAAGTTTTTTGAAAGATCTATGATTTCTTGTTTGGTACTCTTTACACCCATGCAGATTGTGATTCATTTAGTAAAAGTTCTTCATGAGTTACAAAAGTGGTAAGCCTCTCCAAATAGAGTCGAGCAGATCATTGGACCACAAACACTGTGCAAGGCTCATATTCAAAGACTTATCCAGGTAGTAGGACCCAGCTATGCCAGGATAAGGCACCCCAGAAAGACCTTGGGAGAGTGATAGTGATCTACTCAAGCATTATGGTGTTAGCTACATAACCTATGAAAAAGCACAGGGAAGAACATATAGCAGATAATCTGAAGCCAAAGTCATCTCTAGTACTATGAGTTCAATGCAAACATTTATCAAGTACCTATTATGAATAAAGGAGTATACAAAGATTGGCACGACGCAATACCTCTCCCTCAGAATCTTATGGTCTCGTAAAGGCCTCAGCCTTGCTCTTTGCTCATACTTCTTTCCCATGTACCTCCCACTGCTCTGTCCTAGAGCAATAAGGGTACCTCACGTTCTTAATCTGTTTTGTTCTGTTTTGCAGAGATTCCTCTGGGATATAAATTACTGGGTAAGATATGAGGTTAGTTGAAACAAGGTTCCAGTGTAAAAATATGGTGATCTTATACCTCCTCCTTTTCTAGTAGATAGATTGGACTTGACTAGGCAGAAGGAACAAAGAACCTGTTTTAAAAAGAGTTGAACTTCCTCATGTCATGAGGTATGCCATTTGCCTTGGGGAAGTTACAATCTCTCTGGACCTCAGTTTTAAGGGGAAGGAGAAAATTACCCTATGGTAATGTCTTTGGTTCTACTGCACATACTAATCCTCTAAATAAGAGTTTTCCCCCAATACAGTGACTATGTTTACTATTGAAGACTATTGAAAACTGTTGGGGAGGTAAGGAGTTGTCTTATTGGTTCTTCACTTTAGGGAATAACTTTGCCTATCAGATTTTCCAGGAGAATCATGGGATTTGGCCCTGGAAGAGACCTTAGTCATTATCTAACTCAGCTCCTCATTTTACAGATAACAAAACTGAAACTTAGATAGCAAGTGATCTGTCAAACAGACGCTGATGTGAAAAGTCATTAATTTCTGTTTTGCCACTGTACCTGGAGGACTATGGGACTTTTCCATCTGACTTGAAACCTTCTATATATGTTGTCTTCCAAATTAGAAGGTGAACTCCTTGAGAGCAGGGGCTGTCTTATTTTTTTTTTATTTGTACCCCCTCTTCCCAGGGCTTAGCCCAGTATTTTACACACAGTAAGTGCTTAATAAATGATCATCCATTCATTTATTAAAATAACAATTGACCTTTCATATTTCAGTTTGCAAGACAGATTGTGTCCACTTGTTGACTATGATATGAGAAACTAAAAGATCTTTCCCAGAATCACTCTCTTTTATGTGTCTGACTTATGCCATGTCCATAGTTCAGACTATCATCATGATGAGCACCTGCCTGTTTTATAGCCTTGGTGTCACCTTGATTCCCAAGTAAAAGGCTGGTATACTTAACATAGTGGAGTCTGAGGACCTGAGTGTAGTTCACTACTCTACCACTTATTACCTTTATGACCCAGTATGGATCACTAAATCTCTTTTAAACTCAGGTTCCTCTTCCATAAAAATTAGCTGGTAAGATTCAATGACCTCTATAAGGTCCTTTTCTACTCTGATCCTATGCATCAGGGATGATGTCTCCCTTTCTTTGGCTTGAAACCTCATTTACCTTTGGAAAAGAAAAAAAACCTCCCAATCATTTAACTCCTTCCTCCCCTTCTCTTCCCTCCACTTCACCCCCTAATCCAAAAAGTACGAAAGATCAGGAAAGCAATTTCAGAGCTAACAGGGAATGAAAATGAAATCCATTTTACTCACTGGCCAGTAGGGAGCATTGTACAGCAACATCTACTGAGGTTTGTCCTTCGACTGCTCTTTGCATCACAGACCATCCACTGAAAACTCAAGTTTGCATTTCTACAACACCACCTCTCCTTTAAGAGCATCCTAAACATATCAACAAAATCTCTTGCTTTTCGAAAACTTTGTGGCTTAATAAAAGCATCATCCTCTCCTTTTGTAAATGTTTTAATACAAAGCAATCATGGAATATTACTAGGTTCATCAGCATTTATGTCAATAAATGGATATAAAATTGATTGTTACCAATAATACATAAATTCATTGTAAAATATACCACCTTGGCTGTTATGAATTATACTATGAGACATGTTGATAATAGCCTCTGATTCCCAGACCAGCATTTATTAGACTAGGTTTGTCATATCACAGGGAGATTTCTGAAGTCCAAGAAGAGGTTAATTTAATGTAACTGGTCAATAAGGTCACTATCATTCTAAAGTGCCAACACTACCATGAGGTTCTTAGTCTTTTTTTTGTGTGTGTCATGTATCCCTTTGACTGTTAGGTGAAGCCTGTGAACTTCTTACAATCATGTTTTAAATGCATTTGATAAACTATATAGGATTGCAAAGGAAGCCTTTACAATTACAATTACATTGAAATGAAGTTATCAAAATATTTTAAAACAGGCTTATGGACCTTAGGTTAATAACTCCTGCATTTGGATTAATCTGTATGAGGATTATAATAATCTGTATTCACTCAGAAAAACTTCATCTCATAGTTCACATGGCATATACTTCAATCCTCAGAAAAACAATAGCATTGATCAAATATAGGATCCAGGCATTAAAGAGGGTAATCATTGTTGCCTGGCTCTATAAAAAGGACTGTGAATGTGAAATGGAGCATCTGTGATGCTCAAACACACTGAGAAAGAAGAGAAAACAAGATTTTTTTGGGGCTCAAAGAGCAGGAGTTGGTACTCAGAGTGGGCAATTTGACAAATTGTAGGGAAAACTGCTATAAAGAAAAAACAATTGGATGGGAAATGAGAAGGGTAGCAGGCTCTACATTATGTGGAAAGCATTTGTGAAATGGAGTGAGAGAGGGAAAGAGAGCGAGAAAGAGGGAGGGAGGGAAGGAGGGAGAGAGAGAGAGAGTCCAGTTTCCAGTCTGTCCTCTGAGACATACTGGCTGTGTGGCTTTTGGTAAATCATTTATTTTCCAAGTCTTTAAGTTACAGAACAGTTGCAGATCTACATTGGTAAAAGGAGTCTCTATATCAGGATTTCCTTACACCAAGAGAATCTCAAGTTCAGACCCCAGAAACCACCTCTCCCTAATTGTGATGCTATGGATAATGCTCAGGCAATACCTTTGTTGCCCAGTTACTAAGGCAGATAAATACTAAAGTGGACTATCCACACTAATAATAATGGATTAAATTTAAATGTTGATTGGTATGTTAATTTGAACAACTTTGTTAGGTGGCATAAACAGTCGCCCTTATTTTGTAGATGACGAAATCAGAGCTCTTAGGAATATAAGTAATTTGCTCAGTGATCACACCCGACAAAGCTAGGATTCCAAACCTACCTCTCTGAACCTTCATCCCAGATAGGGCTCTTTCTCCTAGGGCCCTCTTCCTTTCTGATTTGAGCCAAGATTTCCTCAGGAAAAAAAATTCAACACACTAATCTCATTTTCCCAGGCCATCTAGAGAGATACCTCATTGGGTGGAGGGGTGGAGGGGTGAAGGGGAGAAGTGAAGATCAAGACAGTGTTTGAGGATGAGTGGGAGGGAATGTGCTGAGAAACATTGACAGGTAGGCTGGTAAAAGAACAGGTAGGCAAGAAGGCTTCTTTGAATCAGTTAAACTACATTCAAATCACTCTCTCAAAGGACAAATATTTATGGAGTACATTGCAGGTCAGGAAGCAATCCTGCTTACTGCTTCTTCAGAGTTGCTCTTTGACTTGAAGTAGTCAAGAGACAACATGCAGAATCCAGTCCTGCTCTTTATCAGAGTGGGAAACCGAGTCAGAATTCAATGGAATTTCAATGATGATATGCATCTTTTTTTTTTAATGAACTAGAAGTTGAAATCTTTGCCAATTCAAACTCAGCAGAAAGGAGTAGCTAGAGTCAGCAAACAAATATTTATTAAGTGTTTACCTGTGCCAGGCACTGACTTAAGTGCTAGAGATTCAAAGAAAGGCAAAAAACAGGTTCTGAGAACACTGAGTGATGATTCAGTTAAAAAAAAAACTTTAGGGGGCAGGTAGGTGGTGCAGTGGATAGAGCACCGGCCCTGGAATGAAGAGGACCTGAGTTCTAATATGACCTCAGACACATAATAATCACTAGCTGTGTGACCCTGGGCAAGTCACTTAGCCCCAATTGCCTCACCAAAAAAAACCAAAAAAAACAAAAACAACAACAAAAAAAAAAACGAACCCAACAACAACAAAATGCTTTGATGGAAATAAAATGGAAAATCAGAAAGAAACCCATCCAAGTGGTAGTTATACAGGTCTTATAGAGTAAATGAGTAGAGGAAAGAGAAAACAAGTAGAACAGAAAGCAAGTTGGGACTAGGGGTAGGTAAGGTATATAACAGCAGGGAGTGGGATAAATGGAATGCCTTTTTTTTTTTTTTGCATCCCTAGACACAAATTTTCTATGCCAGAAAAATCCCTGGTATATAGATATGTATTGATGCTGACATTTAAGTCAATTTGCAAATTGAATATAGATATGCATTTATGTTTTTAAGTAAAATCCAAATCTGAGGGTGGGCAGTAACTCAAGGGGAGGGAGGGAATGATTTTCAGTTTGCCCTGGTTCCACAAGTGTCTACTCAAATAAAAATTAGCCCCACACAAGTAACTTAAAGAGGGGGAAGGTAATTACTAGGAAATGTGCAAAAACAGCAGCAACCCCTGCCTCTCATATAGCTGTATGTCAGTGTATATACCCCCCCCCCCCATTATTCAACCTTTGGATTTTCAGTCACTGAGGTGTGCCTCTCTTTCTTTGCGACTATGGTCTGACTGACTGGGCAGACTATTTCTGCACTGACAAATTTCTGCCATTTGAAAACAGAATCTGTGGACCCAGACTGCAGACTATTCTTTGCCAAAGCAGATTATCCCTAAAATATCTAGATTAAAACTCCTCATCCCCTAGACCTGAATCTTTTGTCATATCATTTTTCACTCATGTCTTAGTCTTCATAGTGATACTGGAATTGTTTGTCATTTCTTTCTCCAGCTCATTTTACAGATGATGAAACTGAGGCAAACAGAGTTAAGTGACTTGCCCGGGTTCACACAGCTAGTAAGTGTCTGAGGCTGGCTTTGAACTCTGGAGGATGAGTCTTCCTAACTCCAGGCCCACTACACTATCCACTAGTGCCACCTAGCTACCCCTAGTGTTTGGCAAAGGGAAGCACTCCTGTTACAAGTATTTGGTGTCCAAAAACGCAAAGGCCAGAAGGATAAAATCTCAGCAAAATCTCAGCATTAAGGTTTTGTTTGTTTTTAAATAGCTATGCTTGAATTAAAGCTATGACAGAGTAAAACTTTTGATGTCTTGCCTTTCTTTGCTACTACTCTAAGGTCCCTCAGCATCTTCTCTGCACAGCTAGTCTGTGTCAGAGGCCACACTTCAATCCAGAACCTCAGGGCTGAGGCCAGTTCTTTATAGCCTATGCAACGCTTTAGGAATCTAATTCAAGAGCACCTTTCCTTTTGTGAACTGCAATTTATTTCCTTCAACACCATTTTTTTTGTTTTTCTGGTTTTTTTTAAAGAAAATGTGGGTTAGATTTTGTCTTTGAACACTCATTCATTTTTCTATTTTATCTGTAAATGGACTAGATAATCGTTAAGGTTTTTCCCATCTTAAAGGTCTGTTCCATGCTTCTTGATATCCTTGAATGGATGTCTACTTAGGGGAGTATTAGGTCTTGGTTGTATTAAGCAAGGGTTGTCTTTAAATCAACTAGCTATCATGGTTTCATCAGGGCCCACTGTGCACATAGCAATCTGTTTCCACCTATCAGTGAGCAAAACCTCTTTGCAATATCCAAAGTACTGAAAGGAATTGTGGTTGTTTTAAGTCTTAAAAAGAGAGGAGGGTGGATAGGGTACTGGAAAATGTATTAATGATGCAGTAGACAAGAGATGAGCAAAGTACCCTCGACTTTCCAAGTGGAAAATCAAGGGCCATTTGTTCTTCTCTGTTGATCTTGAAGAATAGCAACATTGAAATTCAATGAGGCAAATTCCTTAAAGTGCTTGCTAAACACAAGTCTAACTAAAACATGTCAGTTGACACACCTTCTGCCTTTGACCTGAAAGGGAAATCATTAGAAATAGACTAAAATTGTGTAAAACTGAGTGGGTGCTTGGTTTAAAGGGCTGTCTACTGGATTTCACAAGGATTAAAATGGAAAAGGACAGATTTGCTGATGGTGTTGATTATAAAGTATTTGATTCTTCAAACATTGCCTCTCTCTCTTTCTCTCTCTCTCTCTTTCTGTATGAAATATATGCTGATATCCATTTTATTGTATTTCTTGGTGGGAGGGGAAAAGGGAGACTTCCCAGTTGGTATCTCTGTCTCTCTCCATCTCTGTCTGTCTTTCTCTCTCTCTTAAAAATAAGAGAGTGTGTCATACATACATACGTATATATGTGCATGTTTTTGCCATCATTATTTTTAAAATAGAGAGAAAAACAAAAACAAAGACATTGACCAAGATCATTCATGAAGATAGTAGAGTAACTCAAAATACATTGTAGCCCAAAACTCCTCTAAAGATCTAATAATATGTTGGAAGAAAGATCATCTTCATAGTAACTAAACTTTATGGTGGAAAAAAATTACCTTCAAATACAAATATCAGAAGGTTCTAAATGACAGATGAGGAGAAATTAGGTCCATTCTGACACATTCAATTTGACTGAGGTTAACTGGTCTGCTTTCCCAAGAGGCATTATCAGACTTCTCTTTAAAGAACCTGAGCTTTGAAGAATTTGAATTCAAAGGAAAAGTTACATGGATTCATAAGACAGGGGATAGGAATAAAAACCATTGATTTTGTTAGTATAATGAATTCCAGGATGAGAAAATTCCCTATACCAATGAAGATTGTAAGTCTTCAACTTATAGTCTTAGTTGCCAAGAGCATTAAGATGTTAAATGACTTGACTAGGGACACACAGCTACTATGTATAAGACAGATCCAGGTTTTCAACATCTAACAGTGGCTCTCTATCCTGTCTTTCACTCTTTCTGATTTATAAGACAAAAGGTTAAAAACAGCTCAGGAGTATGACAAACATCCTTTCATTTGAAATGAGATAATTTACGTAAAGCAATTTGCTAACTTTAAAGTACTATGTAAATGTTAGTTGTTATCATCATCATCATCATCATCATCATCATCATCATCATCCAGGTTTCATCTGTCTCTTTTCTGTCTCTGTTGATCCTCCTTTTTCAGCTCTAGCCTGGATTACTAGCCTCAATATGATCTGATTTTTCAAAGTCTCTGCCAGTTGAATTTCTGGCACTGTCTTCTCCTTCCTTTTGGCTTTCTTCCTAGAGGAAAAAAAAGCAGAAATTCATTTCTAGAGCAAGGCAAACATCCATACCTTAAAAGAAAGGCAGTCTGGTGTAGCAGATAGACCTCAGATTCTGAAATCAGAATAAACTGTATTCAAATGGCATATCTACCACTTCAGTGCAAATCACTACACTTTTCTGGATATCAGTTTCCTTACCTCCCTGTGTTAGAATCCCTAGATTCCTCCAAAACTCAGATCAAGTGGCATCTCCCACATGAGGCCTTTCCTGATTCCTCCCACATGTTAATGACTCCCATGCCCCTTGTATTTACTCTGTGTGTGTGTGTGTGTATGTTTCCCCCACAGAATGTAAGCTCCTTGGAGGCAGAAGTGATTTCACTTTGTCTTTGTGCCCTAAGTGTTCAGCACATAATGAGAACCTGAAAATAATTATTGATTGACTAAATGATTGAGTAAATGGTTGGACCAAAAAATTTCTAAGGTTCAGTTCAAGGAGTCAATCTGGGGTTCATGGACTCTGAAAAGGTTCATGGATAGATTTCCAGGGATTCATAAACTTGGATAGGGGAAAAATATTTGAACTAATTTCTAACTAAAATTACAATTACTTTCAATTATTTAAAAAAAAATTATGACCTTTGCGGATGACTGGCTTCACTAGGCTGGGTCACCATAATGTCTATGAGTCTTGGAGAAAACAAAATTTTGCAATCTAGTTTGATGCTTTTCTATCTACTGTGAGAGGCTCAGGTTGATTGGTAAGCTATCTCCTTTCCCATGTGAAGGATCCCTGGGAATCTAGGATTAGATCTGGACCCATGACAGAGGGTGGACAGAGTTGGGGTCTCTCCCCAGCCCATTGATATCCAAGTCATTAAGTTCTGGAGCCCAAGTGTAGGAAAAGCTGCTCTTATAGACTGCCTTCCTGATTTAGGAGTATGTAGTATACTCTCTCCCTTCCCCTTCTATTCTTCTCCCCTTCCCACTCCATCGTCCCTGTTTATCTTGCAATACCTGCAATATATAAAGACACACTTCTCTCTGAGGTCATTAAGAAGGTAGTAAAGGACTTAGGAATCAAAATAGAAAGCAATCACTTCCATGCTAATGAAATCCTCCATGGATTTCCAGCAGACACAACTGAGTGTAAATCTATTTATTTCTAGAATAAATAGCATGTAATTAATTACTAAGGCAGGGTTGTGAGGGGGGAGGGGAACTTTTAAAAACAATTTAATACCTTCACGGAGACCACATATTTTTAATACATTGACTAATCATATTATGAAATGTATATATGTGAACACATGCATGTCACAGAGTTAGTTGTGAGATAGGAACAAAGAGAAATGTAAGATCACTGAATGCCTTGTCAAGAGAATAAACAAGGCATCTAGAAACCACATATTTGGTCAGGGATCAGGTAAGCAGTAAATTAACTTTTTAAGGATCATAGATATAAAGCTGGAAGGGGTGATCTTAATCTAGGTCCCTTGACTCCAAATCTAGAACCCTTTCACTCTATCACAAAGAGATATCAATGCTAATCTGACAAGACATTAAGAATGAAATCCCCAAGCAATTATTTCTCAAAGAAACAGCACTAGACCCATTTCTCACTAATAGTGTGCACTGTTTTAATTAGGAGACAAAATCATTGCCTTTTATTATAATGTTTGGTCAAATATTTAATACTATTGATACATTAGGTCTTCATTTAGCCATACTGTGCCAATTAAAACAAAGGAAACCAAACAAATGTAAAGTTCTCACTGAAATCCTTCAATCAGTTTCTTAAGAAAGCTTATCATATTTAACCAGATTCTGTAAAAATAGGGAGACACTCCAGGGGTCACCACTGAATGAAAAAGAATGAACCTCCAGTCCAGAAAATGTTTAAGGCTAACTTTAGAGAAAGTAGTCTTCTATGTAAGAGTTCAATAAAAACTAGAAATATACAAATGCTTCATTTCCTCAGTAGAGATTTTGCCTTGGCCTTGTGGTGGTGATGGTGGTAGTGATTGGTTTTGCTCAAAGAGACTCCAGTATCTCATATTTTGGGTCCTGTCTTTAGATTTTTCCATTGCTTAAATTGTACCCAATATTACTTTAACATATATACTTATATTTGTGAATATAAACTACTAAATAACAACATAAATAAATGAGTTTCTCTTTGAGTCATTTAAGTAGTAATCATGAGGAGGAAAATTTTCATAATTTAAGTATCTCTGTGATCAAGCAATGTGATCTTTAGATATTCATGTGTTGCTTAGACAGAAGAAAATTATGAATATGACATCAGAAAAATGCATAAGTATTTACTCTAACGTATTTTAGGCCCAAACCTAAAATTAACTTTAGGGTTATTTTGCTATATTTGTCTCTTGGAAACAAAACATATCCTTAAAAAAATTCAAATAAAAAAAACCCTTGGTTTCAAAGACAAACTATTAATGCGCATTCAGCAGAGTATATATTGCTATGTCAAATGATATGAACTGAACTATCTTTCGATGATATAGGAAACTTAAAATGTAAATATACACTAAGAGAACAAAATGATGTAGAAGATATGAGTAAGAACCAAGTGTCAGATACATTTGTTTATGCAAATTGATCTCTAAAGTACCTTCCAAACCCTAAATCCTTCTTTCCATGTATTATGAAATGAATACGGTAATGCAAGCAGCTTCATCATTCGATAATGAAGTGGAAATGGCAGTGATAGAGAGAGGAAATCTAATGAAATTTCTAACAACAAATGTTGGTGTATGTCCAGAAATACTGTATATGACACAAAATAACAACTAGACAAGTACTATATTAAATTGGGGGTGTCTTAAGTCCTGTAGTTCTTAGAAACAAGGAGCTGAAATTATTAACTTCCTGAAATTCCTTTGTCTGAAACAAAGAAACGGAAAGGTCCATTTTGTTCTTTAGAGTGGTTCCTGTCCTTTTATGTAATGCAATAACAATACCTTTGATTTTTATTGTGCCTCTCTTTTAAAAAAAACTCAAAAGGCTCTCCATGGTTATTTTCCTATGTAAACCTTTAACATCCTTCTGAGGTAGGGACAAGTTAGTACTTATTTTCTTCATTTTAAAAATGAGAAAATTGAGGCAGAGTGTTTAAGTTGCTTGCTCAGTTTCACAAGGTTAGTTAGAGGCAAAGTCAGAACAAAAATCTAAGTCATCTAATATCTGGGCAAATGCTCTTTCCCATATGTTATGTCAACTTCCTATATGGTGTGTTCAGTACAGCCTGGTGATTTTTGTTCATGCAAAGTCCAGACTGATTTAGTATATACTTCCATCACTAACTTGAAACCTCTGATTCCTGGTCATTTCCAAGGTCACAATGGAACTTTAGGGCTGTCAAGGAGCTGTGAATCTGAGCTTATTTGCAGGGCCTTATTGGAAGTGCTGACTCAATTGATATAAAGGGATCCAGAATTCAACTGGATTCCTGAAGATTCTTTCCAGGTAGATCCTTTCTCCAAAAGAAAGGAAGAAAATCAATTCACATTCACTTGGAATCCTCCACACCATTCATTGCTTAAATAACTGTTTATTGAATTACTACTATAGGCAAGGCACTGTATTAGGCACTGGGTCCCTTGTGAGTTATAATTCAGTGACAACCTAAGTTATAGCAGCCTCACAGGGCTCTGTAATTAATCAGCATATATTACAACATTCTTCTGACCAGAAGGACCCCCAAGTATCATAGAACCAACAGAAAATAAAAGTGAATGTTCCTTATCACATCATCCTGCTACTGAGGGGTAATTAGAAATTAGTATCTCACTAATCAAGTAAGGACAGCTACATCCAATGTCTTCTAAAATGTGGGGGATAGTGATCTATTGAATTTGGGCATTTAACCTTATTAAAGATTTGAACTAAAATTTCCCATTACATGAAATGTATGAGCCCTGGTCAGTTCATGAAAGAAGTTAAATATTGCTAAACTTATGTAAAGCCATTTTTAAGATTCTTTGGATGCACCAAATGGTGTAGCATCCAAATTCTTAGAGGAGAAGTTCAGGGAGTTACAGGAAGAAATAGACAACAAAACCATACTAGTGATGGACCTCAACCTCCCCCTCTCTGAACTAGATAAATCTAATCACAAAATAAACAAGAAAAAAGTTAAGGAGGTGAATAGAATTTTAGAAAAGTTAGATATTGTAGACCTCTGGAGAAAACTGAATAGGATTAGAAAGGAATATACTTTTTTCTTGGTGGTACATGGCACATATACAAAAATTGACCATGGACTAGGGCATAAAAACCTCACAATCCAGTGCAGAAAAGCAGAAATATTAAATGCATCCTTTTCAGATCATGATGCAATAAAAATTATATGTAATAAAGAGCCATATAGATTAAGATTCATTAGAACATATATGTATGCTATTTTTAAAATAATCTGTTTTAGCTTCATTAGCCTACCTTCTGTCTGACATAAATCAAGCTTGATGAGATGCAACAGGTACAAATGAAGAACCAGGAAGTCAGTCTCAGAATAGGTTTTGATAGACCTCTTGGTTGTTGGTTTAAGGAAGTGGGATAATTAGTATAAACTTTTCCTGTGTGTTTACATACACATATGTCCTCACACATGTGTAAAGCTACATAGAAGTAAATTCAGGCATAGATGAACATGAATAAATAAACAGATATAAATGCACTCAGGATCTGAGCAACAGTGGTATAAGTATAAATAAATAAAAGAACAAAATGTAAATAAATACAGAGGTATTGTCACATAATTTTATGTACAAACAATGCAAAAAAAAAAGTCTATGAAATTTAGGCTTCCAAGTAAGCATTTAGAAGAAACAAAGAACCTAGGGATAAACAGAGCTCACATGACTATATTCAAGATAGTAAATTTATGGATGGTAAATAAGTGAGCTGAACTTCAATCTAAGAATTAAATAGAACCAAAGTGTTTTTCAATTTTCTTCCTAAGAATTAGATGGAAATTCTACAAAATGCCTACTATATTTGTGAACCATTTCCCTTTTGATAACATATAAACTATTAGATTAGAAAATGGACGTGGACTTTTTTGGGTACATAAGTGCCATACAAAGAGCTTTGAGCAACATTTCCAGCAAATAGGTTTCATTAAAATGAATCTTTGTATAAATATGTTTATAGGGTGTTGATAATCTGGACAACACACACACCCTGTATCATTAAATACATTTTTACTCTGTCTTCAATTGCTGTCCTGCCCTTCCTACATAGTCATTATATTATTGCAGCCTTATGATAAATATCAATGTTCCAAAGTCTGTTAATAAAATACTGGTCAGGATATCATGCAGACAGTTTGCATAAATACATAAAGAATAACATACTACCATCTGTAGCTTCTGATTGTTAAGCAGTAAAACTCATCTCATTCCGAAATACTGAAACATGGAATAAATAATCTTTTCCTACATAATATGTGCATAATGATTAATTGTTCCTTCATTTTTTGCCTTTTTTTTTTAAAGAACATCCAGGTTCCAAGGTACCTCAGCCCCTCCCTCCCCCCATACACTAAGAATTAATCTTAGTAAGTTGTTATAAAATAAGGAATATGTGCAAACCTTTTTGCTCTCTTATTCTCCCTCTTCATATATGAAGTTTGTCACTAATTACAACAAAAGTATCAACTAGCCAAACACAACAGTGTCCCAGTGTTCTTTCTGAGAAACTTGTAATACAGATTCTTGATAGTTAAGGGAAAAAATGGTCATAGTAATGGAAAATAGTACCATTTGAATATTGGCACTGTGCAAGCTCCTACTTTTATTATGTAACTGAATTAATTATTATGATCTGGCAGTCTATTTTCCAGTATAACATTTTGACTAAATTTCTTTTTTTGCCCCCAAAATGTTGGTTTGGTTAGGTTAGGAACATGGGGAATGAAGAAGAATCTCAGTACTTATCAATGCACTTTTGAGAAACTCAATACACAAAGCAACTTCCATATCAATATCCTTAAAATAATTCTTTAAAATCTTAAATAGAAAAAGCGGGTAGGAGCTGTGTATGAAACACATATTCTGCTTTCATATGTCTGATTATCTTCCTGGTGGGGACAAAAGGAAGCTGCTATGTTCCAGTGTGAGGAGTACTTTAGGCTTCTTAAGTCCGTTTACCGTAGCTGAAATAATTGTACCCACATAAGTAACATCAATACCAACTACTTGTGTGGTCGTGGACCTCACTCCCCACTGCTCTCCAGAAGTGAATGTGTTGCCAATGAGGAAACTCTTAAGTTTGTTGTGAGTGGCCACTAGGTGTGTACGTTACCTTTCTTGGACAATCCTATGTAAGTGCGCGCACTGCCCACCTACCCAATCACTACGCCTGGTCCGAGCCCCTGAGAAAGTACAGAGATTACCTAGCCCAGCTAAAATCTCATTTTCCCACACCCCAATGCCTTATAAATCACATACGTTTCGTAGGCATGCTCACATTCTAGTAGGACTAGGAGCAGAGAGGTCTGACCCTCACCATTTTTTCCTGGACTTTACCCTCATTCACTCCTCTATCCCTTTCGATTGGAGCACCACCACCCCCGCTCATCCACACGTAAATATATCCACAGAAGCTGGAAAAAAAGACCCTGTAGGGCGTCACTTCCCTTCCCTCTTTCTAACTCCTCTGATATCAGAGAGGAAGTGGGAAGGACTTCGTGCGTGCACTTGTGTATCTGTGTGTATGGGGTAGGCAGTGGATTCTTGTATGCCTGGGTTCCTTTTACACAGTCTAGGGGCGAATTTCCCAAAGGCATCCTTGATCTCTGCCATTCTGCTCTTCATTCTTTTATCAGTTTTCCATTCAAAAGGACTGTAGGGTAGCGGGGCAGCCGGAGTAGAATTGATGTAAATAACACCAGATGGACTGAGGATGGTAAACAGAAGGGGAGGGGGTATGCATGCCAGCATCGCCCACCTTGACAGTGGACTTACTTCAGAGGAAATGTAAAGGTGAGGGAAGTGACAAGAGGAGGTGGGAAACCAGGTTTCTCCTGAACCTTTGGGGAACGGCTGTAAGGGGTGGGTAAGGGTTTCCAGACCCCCATAGGACTATGCCGAGGGGTCGAAGAATCGAGCAGCTGGTTAGTTACGTGTTGTTCCTCCGGCTACCAGCAGCGGCCGCAGCCCGGCCCCGGGGGACACTGCCTCCTCCTCCTCCTCCTCCTCCTCCTCCTCCTCCTCCTCCTCCTCCACCTCCACCTCCACCTCCTCCCCCGGCTCCGCCGCTGCCCCCGCCCCCAGCCGAGGCGGCTGCAGCCGAGCCCCCGGTCGCCCCTTCGGGCCGGTACTTGAGCCAGCAGATGACCCAAGTGACGACGACAGAGAACAAAGCCAGAATGCTGGCCACCGAGAGGCAGATGGGCCCCACAGGCGACGGGGACGGCGAGCCGCCCGGTGTGGTGCCAGGTGCTGTCCCGGGCACGCCACCCCCGCCTCCGCCCCCGCCGTAGTGGTTCACGAAGATGAGGCCAGTGAAGAGCAGCACCACCATGGAAAGGAAGGAGAAGACCACGCACACGCAGCCCGCCGTCAACGCCGCCCGCTTGCAGTTCTGGCAGCTCTCGTATCCGCCTCCTCCCGCGGGCCCCGCAGAGGAGTCGAGACCGCCGCGGCCGAGGGGCACCGGGGCCTGGGCCGGGGCTGGAACGGGCTCCGGAGCTGCGGCCGCCCCGCCGGCCGGCTCCTCCCGTTGTCGGAGCGGTGGGGGCGGGTGGGGATGGGCGTGGTGGTGATGGTGGTGATGGCTGTGAGGGTGGTCGTACGGGGGGTGGTGCAGTTGGGCGCCCCCAGGGCGCCGGGATGCGGGCAGTGGCAGCGGCAGCGGCGGCGGCAGTGGCAGCGGTGGGAGGCTGTCCTGGGGAAGCGGATCCTGCGCAGCGCGCAGGTAGAGCGGAAAGGCCTCGGCGAACTTGGTATTGTTGGGCAGGCTGTGCACGCGACTGTCGGGCAGGGCAGTGCGGTGGCGGCACACTGGACAGGCAACGCCCCCGAGGCCCGAGGAGCTAGGACCGGGGCTGGCGGGCCCACCCCCCGCTTCAGCAGCCTCCGATGGCCCGGGGGGCCAGGGTGGAGGGGCCGGGGGCGGCCGCTGCTGCTGCTGCTGCTCCCGCTCCTGCTGGGCAGCCCCGCGTACTTGCAGCTGGCTCAGGCACTCCTGGCAGAAGGTGTGCAGGCATTCCAGAAGCTTGGGGGCCCGCCGGTCCAAGTCGAAATAGTTGTAGCAGATCTTACACTCGTAGTCCTCGTCCTGGGAGTTCACAGCCGCCGTGGTCCCTTCTCCCCCTCTTTTTCCTCCTCCTTCTTCCCCATCTCCTCCTTCTCCCTCGGCTACCGCCGCCGCCCCTGCTGCAGGGTTGTTGCTGCTATTGCTACTACTGCCGCTGCTGCCGCTCCCGTGCCTCCCGTTGCCGCCCCTGATGCTGCTGCTGGCCGTCGTCGCCAGTTCTGCCATGGCATGATCTTCTCATCTGGGAGGAAGGTGAGAGATCCTTCCTCCCCCTTCTCCTGGCTCCTCCAGCACCGCCGGCTGATGTGCCTCCTGGTACAGAAGAGATTCTTCCCCCCCCCCCTTAAAAAAAATTGAAAAACAAAAACAAAAAAATCTCTCCCCTTGGCTGCTGTCGCCTGTCTGTGGATGCACCGCTGGGAAGGGGGGTGGGGTGGGGGGAGGAGATCTCTACCTCTTCGCCGTCCCCCCTTTCCTTTCGTGACCCCTCCTTCCTAATGCATCTCTTACTCGGGTTGTTAGGGGTTGTTTGGGTTTTGTTTGGGGGGTTTTGGAGTGCGGGAGGAATAAGCGCTCCAGGGGCACGAGGGATGGGGCTACCTATTTTCCGCTCTGGCACACCCTCCCCAGTTTCGCGAACCTGCTCCTGCTTTTTCTTCTTCCTTCTTTATCCTAATCAGTCTAGGAATCGCTCCTTGACGCTTCCTCTTCCCACCCCAGCGGGAGCTGGCCGCCAGTGATGTAATGCAGGACTCAGGCTCGAGCAAGGGAGAGATAGAGGCAGCAGCAGCCCCAGCCGCCGCTCCTTTACTTCGTGAAAATCTGTGATCTCATTTCTGTGTTCAAGGGCGAAAGCCAGCGATCACAAGGCAAGTTAGCCTTTATATTTTAATTAGGTGAGCCAAGACCTAGCTTTTCAGCTTGCCAATTCTGTCCTTTCCCACAGACTAAGAGCAGAATAAGAGTATTTGAATTTTATTTTAAATAAATTCTGCAGTATCTATTTTTAGGTTTCAATAGTTTCTTCAGATTTAAGACACTCGTGAGCACATAGATGTGTGTTTTGTAGCGCTGAGTGAGCACACCAGAGGTATGGATTGAAGCCATTGTTCTTCTAAATCTTTTAATATTTTTTTCATATTGCACTGCATGCAGAAACAACCTCTGACCACCAAGTTAAGGTGCTAACTGTTGCCTTTCACCCCCAAATTTAAAATTCTGGCCTCAACTTTGACCCATCAGTTGTTCACTTAATTTCCCATTTTTGAACATTTGGGATGTTTTAGAAAGAGTATTTCATAGCAGTAGCTAGTCAGTTTTTTGGACTATATGGATAATTGTATTTATTCCTGACCAGGAAATCTTTTCTACCATCCTTCTAGATAATCTGAACAAAACCCTAGAGGAAGGTCTTAGCCAATGAAAGGAAGCCAATCAGAAGCAAGAAAAGGCAAGGCAAGCAGACCTTAAATTGAGGGCAAGCTGAAGATAACAGGAGAAACCAGGAAAGCAGTGGATATATAAGGGACATAAAAAAAGAGCCAAACAGCCATAGGAAACTTTTTGTACATTTTCTAACATTTCTAAATTTTTTCTAACTTTTTTCTGAGATATTTATAATTTTTTCTTTTTTCTAATTAATAATCTTGAATATTCTCTTTATTTTATTATGTGAAGAACCAAAACTCTTGAACCAAGATACTTTTAATTAAACTTTATTTAGAAAGTCCTCTTCCAGTTTTTCCATTATAGATTTCGTCCTTTGGGTTAATGTCCCAATATTTTAAGATAGAGTATTCAGAGATGGTGGAATTTTAGATGGTGGGGTTTCGGAGTTTGTGACATTAAAAAAAAATGATCCTAAGACCCAGTCTTGTAGTACCTCCCCATATGTTCTAAATGATAGGAATACACATTCAAATAGTTACATCCTTTTGCAGAGCTCAGAAATTGCAGGCCCTTTGTTCCTTTACCACTTTAGGTCTAGCATTCCCTTGTGCCTGAAGGCAAGTAATACTAGCATCAAGAAGAGAGCGCTGATTTGGGGAAAGGGAAGCACAGAAGGAACAGCTATCGGGATTTAGGACATTCTTCCTCCCCATAATACTCATCCATCTCCCACATTGAAACCCTAGGTGTAGAGGATTGAGATTTTTTTTTTAATGAAATCACACATCTCTTTGTAGTTATGTTTGTTTTTCACCCCTAGTCCCTCTCCTGACAATCAACAGGGACTTATTTAGTGCTTGTTATGTGCCAGGCACTATGGCAGGTACTGGGGTCACACAGGAAGAGAAGGAAGGAAATAAGCATTTATGTAGTGTCTATAAGGCAGCTAAGTGGTGCAGTGGTTAGATCACTAGGTCTGGAATCAGGAAGACCTGAGTTCAAATATGATCTCAGAACTAGCTGTGTGACCCTGGGCAAGTCACTCACCCTGTTTGTCTCAGTTTCCTCATCTGTAAAATGAGCTGGAGAAGGAAGTAGCAAAACACTCCATTACCTTTGCCAAGAAAACTCCAAATGGGGTCACAAAGAGTCAGACACAACTGAAATGGCTGAACAACAACATAGTGTCCATAATGTACCAGGCAGGCACTGTGCTAAGCGCTTATCCTGGGAGGGAGATGCTGCTGTTATTTCCATTTTACAGTTGAGGAAACTAAACCAGACAGTGGCTAAATAACTTGCCCAAGGTCACACAGCTAAGTATCTGAGGCCAGACTTGAACTCAGATCTTCCTGACTCTAGGACCAACAGTCAATCCACTTTACCACCTAGCTGCTTCCAGGCAATGACAAAAATGAGAAAAGGCAAAAATGAAGCAGTGCCTGCCCTCCTGGAGCTTCCATTCTATATGGCTTCATGGCTTAGTGAGTTGGTATGTTTAAACAACTCATCACTGTGAGGCCAGCTTTCTGAGGATGAACCTTTCTAAATATTTAGCTAGACTGGCCCTCAGAAATACTTTCTCCTTCATGAGTTTGCACACAAAGCCTTTCCAGGTGGGTTTTTTCTGACTTATCAAACTTGTGTTTAACCAGTATAGCCCTTAAGAACCTTCATGAGGCTTGGACTTTGACCAGAAAGTACTTTATCCTCAAGTATTATCTAGCATGCATGTCCTTTATGCTATCTATACCATAGAGCAATTTCCTCTCAAGGATTCAAGGCAACGTTTTTAAACAGGTCTTTGGCATTTGTTTAAAAATGCTGAAATTAACTGACTGTATTAAGATAGTTTCCATAACTTTTCTATCCAGTTCAGCAGGGGGTTTTTCTTTAGATCTCTTGACATTACAGAAATAGAGGTTAGAAGATTTAGGATATCAGTTATTCCTTGCTTTGGTTACATGACTGGCCAACCTTTTCCAAAAATCAAATCATTGATGATATCTTTTATGCTTCATTTTTTAATTCTTTGTTAGTAATATAGGAAGCCTGTTCACACAAACCCTGTGACTTTCCACTGACCTTTGGGTGAGACTCAAACTTAATTTGTGGATGACTGATGACTCTCAGCCCTACTGCACCACCTGAATGATAGTGTGAATAGAAAAAGGTAGCATGGTGCAGCAGACAGAGTCCAAGACTTGGGGTCTGACAAACCTGGTTTTGAATCCTGCCTCTCTAACAATTGCCAGATGACCTTAGATAAGTCATTTGCCCTCCCCCAGGCTCAGTTTCCTTATCTGTAAAATGAGGGGGTTGGACCACCCCAAAGCTGTCAAACATACAGTGGGGGAATGCATGTGACCCACAAAACTCCAAAGTGAATTTAAATTTAATTGGTAAATGCTTGACCAAATATGTAAAAATACAATAAAATATAGATAATGTTAACATGCGGTTTTCTAAATCAATATTGGCCTACAGGGATGCGTATGTAGTGTTTAATGGCCCTTTTTTGATCTGAATTTGATACCACTGGACTAGATCAGCTATTTTTAATCTCTCTTCCAGTTCTACAGATACGATTCTATGACACATAATTGAAAGAGTCCAACAGAAAAGGAAGGTGTAGATGGCTTGTCATCTACGTCATTGGAATATACATCCACATTGAGAAGTTCATAGTTCTAACAAAATATTTTTGTAATATTTTCATAATTTTTATAATAAATTCTAACAAAAAATTCTAACAAAATATTTATCAAGATAAATAGTAATAGAAACAGTGTCTCCCACGTGAAAAATTCCACAAGACTAATTGCTCATTTTTAACCCCATAAAGTGTACTAAGAGGACTGCAAACCTGAAGAAAAGAATACAATATTTACATGGTGTTCACTCCAGCTTTATGAGACACAGCAATTTTTCATGTTATAGCAGCAAGAGCACTTCTCTAGAGTGAAGACAATAGGCCACAGGTGGTCTGGAAGTGGCCAAAGTAACATTTTCTGTCATCTTTCCATAGCTGGGGAAGGAGTGGATAAACAGGAATCTTTCTTAAAATCTTAATTAAAAAAAAGATTAATTTGAACAATTGTCAACAGATATTTCCCTATAGAGAGAATAGAAAAAGAGGCTTATATATGAAACTGTAAATCTCTCTTATGTATGGATTAGTTCTTTTTTTTTTTTTTAAACAGAATATGTAGCTAGGAAAACCTAGGGCAGCTACATGACATAGTGGATAGGATATTGGGCCTGGGGTCAGGAAGACTCAACTTCCAGAGTTCAAATCTGGCCTCAGACACTTAGTAGCTGTGTGACTGTCAGCAAGTCCCTTAGCCCTGTTTTACTTATCTGTAAAATGGCAAACCACTCTAGTACCTTTGCCAAAAAACAAAATGGGGTCATGAAGAGTTGGACATAACTGAAACAACTGAATAAGAAAAATCTAAGGTTGGCCATACTTGCAGGTCAACCTACAACTTGTTCCTATATATAATCTTATTATCTCGAACTCTAGATAACCTAAGGGTATTTTCCTGTTTTCTTTATAACGAATAAAAACTATAATCTCTTCCTAATTAATCAATTGGTTTGAACACCACTCCAGATAATTAAATATTATTTAAAACTTGAGAATTTCTTTTCCAATAATAATTACTTATATTTCTATATTAAAACCCTTAGTCTCCTTTGTTTAATTGAACAATGAATTTACTGAATATATAATTTGTTGACAAATATGATGAATAATAAAACAAATATAATTATATACAATATTTTGGGGATGAGAAATATCATTATAATCACCTAAAACTTTCATTTGACAGCAAATTATTTTTCTTCACCTCTGGAAACAATTTACCAGACAGGTCCCACCAGATACTGTTCAAAGTCTCTCAAGAATTTTTTTCATATTGTTTCTTAAGATAGAAGTTAAATTCAATCTCTCAGGAAATGTCACGTGAGTCCTTTTACTTTATCCTCTCTTCAATCATCATAGGAAACTATCTAGAATGCACTGCCAGCTCCTCTAAAATCTTCACAGAATTTTCTTTAGATGTTTTATGTCTGTAAGCTCAGTCAATAAAGTTTTATAAACAAAGGTGTTTCTTCTCACCTTCTTTCTTTTTCTTCTCTATAGATAGCTCATAGATTTAAATTAATTCCAACACACTTTGTTTCCCTACAGAGAGCATCTCGTAGCAAGAGTTGCAATACCCCCTCCAAATTGTCTTTCCTGTAACATTCCACCAGATTTTTAAAGATACAGTAACAATATTTATAATCACAATAGAAAAACTTAGCAAAACAAGTGTTACATGGTAGTAACATGGTAGTGTCAAATTTACCTCTCCTCTGTATACTCTTCTGACCTTCCTTCTGCTCTTTTCTGCATTTATTAAACATGTTTCAATGATAGTCCTTCCTTCATTCTTTTCTTCTTTTCCTTCTTTCCTTCCATTCCTTTGTTCCTTCATTCCTTCATACCTTCCTTTTGTTCCTTTCCTTCCTTCCTTCACTCCCTCACTCTCCCTTCCCTTCTTCCCTCCTTCCTTCCTTTCTCTTTCTTTGTAACAATTAAGTCAAAACAAACATCTCATCTGAACACGTATGTCTCTTTCTGTACCTACAGTCAACTACCTCTCAGCCAAGAGATGGGAAGCAAGCTGCATCATCAGTCTCATACTTCAACATTAGTTTTCTTGAAATTAATCACTGCATTGTTTTCATTTACAAAATTGTGGGGTTTCTATAAATTATTCTCCTGATTTTGGACAGAAATCTTTTCAAGGTAGAGATAGTCCTGAGGCTAGGTACTTTAGGATAAACTCTCAGATTGCTTTTTTTTACTTTAAAAGATTAGGGCTACCTAAAGATTATAATTGTAGTCAGCAGTAAGTTGATCGTTCTGATGCTGTTCTAGGATTTTGTTATCTCCTTTCCCACTTAATGTGATTATTTTGACTATTTCCACTTGACTTCCACATTGAACTTTTGCCTGAAAATAGAGAATTAGACTCTTGAAAAACTAAATTTTGACTTCCTAATTTTTTTTTCCATTTTAATAGCATATTCCATTTTTCATTTCCTATTCTTAAAAAAAATTATGTTTATAACTCCATGGTATGCAAAGCACTCCCTATTCAACTTCCTCATTAAAACCTAATTAAATAATTAATTTAGTTTAAACACATTTTAATGGAGGGTTGGAGAAATATTTCATATGCAATGGAATTGCAACCTATGAGCTCATTTTATTTAAAATAGAAAATAAAAAAATTGAACATCTAATTAAAAGAGTACCAATTATCCAGATCATGACATGCAGGGATGATCTCTAAAGTTTGTCCATCAATATAGACATATATTAAACATGCATTCATAAATATATACACATGGTAGATTGCAATATATAACAAATAAGGAATTGAATAAACTGGAATAAAGGATGTCATCAGGGAAAGTAAAAAGATTGAAAAAGATATGCTTGCATATAAAAAGATATTTCTGTAGCAAAAGTGAGGGATAACATGCAGCCTGTGTATCCTTTTGCTATCAAGAGAAATCAAGGAAGGAAAACCTCCAGCATAATGAGTGAACTCCCTGAAGTGGAGGAAATGGATAAGAGTCACACAGGATGAACAGGCAAGGATGAATTGTGATTTGCCTTGTTAAAGGCAAATATATATTTGTGAGATTAAAGATCCATTTGTGAGTAAATCATATTGGGATTCATTTGGCATGTTCTTTGCTAATTATGATTTATCTTTGGAACAGTGAAGTAATTGATTGATTCATATTAAGGAACTGAATTGGTGATTCATATTAAGGAAGAATGCAGAGGAGTTAGGGATGGTAGCCCCAAGAAATGTTCAAGAGACTTGAATATTAAGGGGTGAGAGTGGGGAGGGGAAGCTTATAATGACAACAGAGTATCTTTCTTAAGGAGAACACCCAGGTTTGTTTGCACACCTCCTTGGAATGAAATCACAAATGGGGTCTGATACGTTTTCTGGGTTCATTTTCCTGCTTAATTGTTTCAATGATAGAAATACTATTAGTGTTGAAAAAATGCAAAACAAAAAGGGCTGGTCATGCATTGATCCAAACATGTATGCTTGTTGTGATACAGTAGTAACAATTTATTACTACTCCTCCTTGTATAAAATGACATAGGAAAGAGACTATCTGCCTCCAAATTGAATCTTATCTATAAATTTCTGTTTTGAAAAGTTGAAAGGATAGGCTGTAGTCAGAAAAATTCTTGATGGAAGCTAATCTGCGTAGACTATCCCATCAAATGACTATCACTTAGTCATCAAATACCAGGTCCCATTTTATTTAGTTAACATTGTATAATACATCAAAAAATTCCAAGCACCACATGTTGAAATTAATTTAACTGTATATAGTTGCTAAGCAAATTCAATTTGTTGGTTCAATGCCCAATATTGTTTGTAAGAAATAATTTAGTTAAAACAACAACAAAAAGATATACCATTAAAAAAACCCTCAATGACACTGCAAAGATACTCTATGGAGGATTCATGGAAATAGGTCAACATAAAGGGTTGGTCAAACCATTCTGGAAGTCAGTTTGGAATTATACTTTTTTAAATGTCCATATCTACTGACTCAGAGATTCCACTATTTGGCATATACCCCAAGGACATCAAAGACAGGAAGAAAGGTCCCTGAACACATTCCTCAATGATGAACAAACCACTAGCACAGCTAGGTGGTGCAGTAGATAGAGTGCCAGGCCTAGAATCAGGAAGACTCATCTTCCTGAATTTGGATCTGACCTCAGACACTTACTTGCTGTGTGACCCTAAGCAAGTCACTAAGCTCCATTTACCTCAATTCCTCATCTGTAAAATGATTTGGAGAAGGAAATGACAAACCACTCCAGTATCTTTGCCAAGAAAACCCCAAATGGGGTCATGAAGAGTTGGACATGATTGAGAAATGACTGACCTGAACCCAGTCATGCTCTCCCCATCTCTGATTCTGAACCTCTGTCATTATCCAAACCCCATTTCTGTTCCCCACTGCCAGGTCCCTTATGCCAATTCCCCTCAAGCCTCAGTACCCCCCCCCCATATCTCATTCTAAGGCTACCCACCCTTTCCAATGTGCTCTCTGGAATGCCTGCTCCATAGACAATAAACTTGCTTTTATCTTAACTTTTTTTCCTTTCCCACTCTTTTCATCTTCATTTTCTCACTGAGATCTGGCTCTTTCCTCATGACACAGGATCCCTGGCCACCATCTCTAACACTAGCTGAACTTTCACTCATTCCTCTCTGTTCACTGACTGAAACAGTGGAGTTGGAATACTCACTGCCACTCTCATCCTTCACTTCCTCTGTTACTTTATGACAGGTTTCTTAGTCTCTCAGGTTTACATTGAAGATATATATTCGATCCATCTCTTCTCAAGTTGTGCTTTATATTCTCTCCATCTCTAATTCTTAATTTTTCCTCTTTCTTAGCTCTATCACTTCTTCTATAGTCAGTACATTAGAAAAGTACCCAATCATTGTTTGGTAATTTACTGAGACAGCCATAAGCTTTTAAATTACTGGTGTTTGTTCAGACTGTGGTGCTAATGAGACCCAGGGGAGAGCCTAAAGTACCAATACAAACATTATTAGAGGCATCCCCCATCCCTCTTTCAATGGTCCTCTCTTATTGCCTGCCCTTGGATACCATCTTCCAGGGCTATTTGACAACCACCCACACTCAATACTAGCAAAGTACAACTATGGGTGAGGGAGAAGGACGACAGAGTAAACATTCATGGCAAAAAATACTGTAAACTCTATCCCAACCCAAGATCCTTGTAACATCCCTTCCAATTCAACAATTAGATCATAGCTTCTACCCCAGTTATGCATAGTCTGATTTTGCCCATAGGTCTTATGCCTAATTGTAGAAAACCATCTAGTAAATGTATGTCATTAGTCACAACAGGAAGAAAGTTAGCCATTCCATGAGTGGTTCCATGCAAATCTACAACCATTACTGTAGAAACATCAAAGAGCTTGTACCCTACTCTAGTCATCAATGGTTGGCAGTTGTATTTTAAAGCTTAGTTTATACACACATATTATATTAATCAAAATAAAAGAAACAAATAACATCATACTTGCACCATTTTATTCTGACTTTGTATAACACTTCATGTGCCATTTTAACATCTAAGTCGGTGCAAATGTCATCACAAATGGCCAACAGGAGGAGCTAGAAACCTTAACCTATCAGATCAAGTTACAGGATGTACCTGCTGCTAGCTTTGCCTTTTTACAACGTCCTGAAAGTTTTCATAGAATTGAATTTATGGCCATATCTTTCCTGATGCTTGAAAGTAATTTATCTAAAACATAAATGTTATACTGAGGGGAAAGCAAAGAGAATGGTAGTTCAGATAACTAGCCTGTTATGGCCTGAAATGCTCATATCAGATGGGATTCAGGGAAAGGCAAAAACATCTGGCAGGGTTCAGATGAAAGCTGAACTCTCTTTAATATCAAAAGAACTCTATATTCCACGTATGGTGGGGATTTGGTAGGGAGGGCACGGCAGAAATCCTTCAGAGACTCATAGATTGTTCTTTTTGGAAGAATTTGAGGGATCATCTAGTACAGCTTCATTTTACAGATATGGAAACTGAGTTCTAGAGGGATCAACTGATTTGATTGAGGTTCTATAGTTTAGTCAGTGACAGAACTGGGGCTAGAACCCAAAACTTGTGATCCTTAGTTCCATACTCTTTCCATCAGAAGTAAATTAGATTACTACTTAATATTGAAAACCTGTCAGATATAACTCAATAGAAATTTTTCCTAGTTGTTCTATAGAGTCAAGGCTCAAAAATGTATATCAAGAAGCTGGTCACTTGCCAAATGTATTATACCTTTTCAGAGGAAAAGGTGAGTTTGAACAATGTTTTCGAATGAACTGTATGAGTATGTATTTTCTCATTATCTGTGTCTGTATCCATTTAATTGAGTACACATATTTTTATCTCTTTTTTGGTAAGTCAATAATTTTCTCTGCAAAATTGCCAGTACACCTCCTATATAGATGTAGCACTTTTAGATGGTATTATTCATTCGAGAAAACTGAGCACCTATTTTCCCTTTGTGAATATTTCCTAAAGGAACATATTTAAAGTAATTTATTTTCTAATTTAACTTTTAATTTTACAATGAATACAGCATTATGTATAATTCAACATAGTTCTGTTAAAATGTGGGAACCAAAGCAATATAGGGCAGCTAGGTGGTATAGTGGATAGAACACCAGCCCTAGAGTCAGGCAAGTCTGAGTTCAAATCTGACCTCAGATACTTACTAGCTGTGTGACCGAGGGCAAGTCACTTAACTCTGATTGCCTTTAAACAAACCAAAAAAGAAAGAAAAAGAAAAAGGAGGAGAGTCATGACAGTGTACTGAGACAGACACAGATGGAAGTAGTCCATACCATCCAAAGCTACAGAGAAGTCAAGGAAGATAAGGACAAAAACCAGCTCCTTCACTTAGTTACAAGGAGGTCTTTAAGGACCTTGGTGAAAACTATTTCAAAAGAGTAGTGAGATGGTTAGGCAGAGGTTAAAGACTGACTGAGGATGAGAGGAAACATGTATGGCCAGTGTGGACTACTCTTTCAAAATGGCTGCTATGAAGAGAAGTTTGAGAGCTTAAGGTGGGCATCGGAGTCAAAGGTTAAAAAAACAGGTCATGTGATGCTGAGCATTGCATGCTATCTAGAAGTGAGTACAGATTATTTTGGACCTTGTGAAGTCTCCTAATTTTAGGCTGCCACAAAGATTTTACAGCTTTTAAGTTTAGTCCCACATGTTCTTCTCTTTCCTCAACTTCTAATCAAGGAAACTAGCTATTAATTTAAGAGGTACTTTAAAAATTCTTAAGATCTAGGAGCTCAGGCAGCCAATGGCTTTTGAGTATGCATACATATGCAGCGTACAGGGAAAGTCAAAGCAGAAAAGGAAAATTACAGACCGATTTCTCTAATGAATATCAATGCAGAAAATTCTAAATAAAATGCCAGCAAGGAGAATAGAGCAATATAACACAGGCTGTACTTATAGCAGAAATGTAGGGCTGATTCAAGTATCAGGAAAACTATCAGCATAATTGATCATATTAACAACAAAAACAACAAAAAGTATGTGATTATTTCAATAGATGCAGAAAAAGCTTTTGACAAATAACAATGCTCACCTCTGTTTAAAAAAAATTAGAAAGGACAGAAATAAATGTGACTTTCCTTAAAATGATAAGTAGTATCTATGTAAAACCAAGAGCAAGCATTGTCTGTAATGGGAATAAGTTAGAAACCTTTCCAATAAGAACAGGAGTGAAGCAAGGATGTTCATTATCATCATTACTACTCAGTGCTGTA
The DNA here is from genome assembly GCF_900497805.2 of Vombatus ursinus. Lineage (NCBI taxonomy): Eukaryota > Metazoa > Chordata > Mammalia > Diprotodontia > Vombatidae > Vombatus > Vombatus ursinus. Next base: position 1,874,509 of record NW_020954580.1, on the reverse strand, counting down.
CTAGAAATGCTAGCTATAGCAATAAGAAAATTTTAAAAAGGTATCGAAGGAATCAGCATAAACCATGAGGAAATGAAACCATCATTCTTTGCATATATGATGGCTTACTTGGAGAACTCTAGAGAGTCAACTAAAAACTAGCTGAAACAACTAACAACTTCAACAAAGTTGCAGGATGTAAAATAAAACTACACAAATTATCAACATTTCTACTTATTACTCAGAAAACCCAGCAGAAAAAAGATAGAAAGAGCAATGCCATTTAAAATAACTACAGACAATATAAAATACTTGGTAGTCTACCTGCTGAGATACACACAGGAACTATATGAACACAATTACAAAACGTTCTTCACACAAATAAAGATAGATCTAAAGAACTGGAGAAATATTAGTTGCACAGATAGACCAAATCAATGTAATAACAATGACAATGCTACCTAAATTAATTTACTTATTCAGCACCATGTCAATCAAATTACCAAAGAATTACTTTATAGAGCTAGAAAAAAATCTCATCAAGATTCATCTGGAGACAAAAAGTCAAGAATGTCAAGGGAACCAATGGAAAAAAAATGATGAGGAAGGAGTACTAGCAGTACCAAAGTTGTAATCATCTAAATAATTTGGTAAAGAGTAAGAAATAGAGATTGATCAATGGAACTGATTATGTATACAATATGTGGAAGCAAATGAGCATAGAAACCTTGTGCTATGCTATTAAAAAATATTATTCAGGAAAGGAGGTTAATCAACTTCAAGACTGCCAAAGACCTACAGGGTGGAAAAAAAAAAGGTTAAACTTCATCTGACAATGTTTATAACATTCTGCCCTGATTTTCCTGCCACTTTGCTAAAAGGAAGGAGGTATGTTTTATCATCTGTTTTCTGTATCTAAGATTTATTTTGATAATAATAGCTTTCTTGGTGGGCTTTCCCCTCCCCCAATAATATTTCCCTCAAGCTCTGATGGTAATAGACTTTAAGGAATTGGATTCATTTCCGTATATTCATCTTGCTTGGTTTTCAGTATCATGAAAACCCAATGCCATGCAGACCAAAGCCTCTTTTGGGCATGGTATGTTTTTGGAAACTGAATTTTCTCATATGTAGGATCTTCTCTGCCTTTGATCTCCTAGCACATAGATCTTCAAATCAAAGGTATAGCTCAGGAGTGGGGAACCTGTGGCCTTGAGGCCACCCGTGGCCTTCTATGTCCTTGGGTACAGCCTTCTGACTGAGTCTAAGTTTTACAAAACAAATCCTTTTATTAAGGGGATTTGTTCTATGAAGTTTGGATTCAGTCAAAGGGCTGCACTTGAGGACCTAGAGGACCTAGATGTTTCCCTTTTTATAGTAGCTAGGTTGATTTTATTTGTGCAAAAGTTTTCTAGTTTCATTCAATAAAATTATCTATTTTTATCTTTTGCAATTTCTTCTTTGAAATATTCTCAGCAAAAATATCCATTATATTATGGACCTATCTAAAGGCCTAACTAAAGATTTTTAATTACATGAGAAAGAAGCCCCTTGAATCTTTTTATCTTGTTCTCTGTCTCTTGCTCTTCTTCTACTCTTTCAAGTAGCCCTAAAGAGAAAAAGAAGACACAGAAGGTTAGTCTTATTGGCTTGTGCCATATAGTAAAGGAAGATGGCGAATGGGAAGTGGGAAATTATAGGAACTTTCAGTACCGTGGCTTTCATGTTTTGCTTGCTTGCCACAATGTTGGTCAATGAGCCTTTTGTTACTTAGAGATTTGATCTTTCCAAAAAGTGAAAGAGACCTAAAGGGCCTAGGATTCTGGATCATTTTTATCTTATGGTATTCTGTCTATGCACTAGAGATAACTGTTGCCTAGTGGATAGAGTGCTAGACTTGGAGTTTGAGAAACATGGGTTCAAATTTTGCCTCTGACACTTACTAGTTGTGTAACCATATGTAAGTTAATTAATCTCTCAGAGCCTTAAACAACACTTTAAGAATATAAGTTATTGAGTTATGACATATGAATGTGATAGAATACTAAGTGAATCATTTCAGAGAAATGGGGGAAGACTTGTATGAACTGATGCACAGTGAAGTGAGCAGAACCAGGAAGCCAATTTATACAATAACAACAATATTGTACAGACAAACAACTTTGAAAGACTTAGAAACTCTGATTAATACAACGACCAGCCACAATTCTAGAGGACTCATAACGAAGCATTCTACTCACTTCCTGATAGAGACGTGATGGACTCAGTGTAGGTTAAGACATACCTTTTTGGATATAACCAGTGTGGGAATTTGTTTTGCCTGATTATATATGCAAGAAAAGGTGAATTTTTGTTGATAAAAAAAATCATTTTAAGAAACTATAAGTCATTGATTTTTGAGTCGGTTCCCACACAGAGAAAATCACAGGTCATTGATGTATAGACCTAATCAATTGAACTAGTTAGAGACAGTTCTAGTCCCATGTCTGTGGGCACAAAAACATTCCACCCTCTATTGTCTCCAGAACCTAAGACATTTTCTGCTCTTAGGTTGGACTTTCCAAGAGCCATATTAATTTTTCAGGTCACTACAGTACCATTTATTGCTCTCTGAATGGATACTGTGATTCAGCAGTACTGAGAAATACAGAGAGATTGCAGCTTTATTCACAGCATGTCTGTGTCATCAAGCTGGTTTTCTTTTATTAAATACTGTGCCTTACATTTGGATTTCAGAGAGAAGATTCATAGCTGCTAAAGAAAGAACGTTGCCAGCTCTAACATTCTACATGATTCAATTTAGCGTGGTCCGATAGAAAGGAGAAAAAGAGTCATGGTGGATACATGGATTCTATTCAGAAAGCCCTAGATTGAAAAAAAAAGGGATGATAACAGGTTCAATAAAGAAAGGTATACCTGATCGTGTCTTCTCCTACTTCTCTAGAGTCCTTGACACCTTTCAGGTGTATAACCAAAGGAAAATAGGGGAGAGAGGAAAATGTCTTATTTTGTGTTAACTCTTCAATGCATTGCCACAAAATGTGTTGGTGGCATAGTGGATGTATAGTTTTGGACTTCCAACCTCAGACATTTACTAGCTTTGTGACCTTGGGACAAACCACTTAATCTTTGAGCTTCAAATATCTCATTAATTAAAAAACACACAGTGTTGATAATAACAGCGCCTACCTCACAGGGTTGTTGTGAGGCTCAAATAAGATGATGTATGTAAATCACACTGCAAATAGATCTATACAAATTGTTGTTATTATCACCAGAAGGTTGGGTACCTGAACAATTTTTTTTCATTTACAGCCAACTTTTGAAGACCATGTAGATCTATCTAAAGTATTGGAGGCAGTGACCTAGTTGCTAGAGCACTGAACTTGGAGACTGAAAGATATGACTATCTATCTATTTATATATGACTACATATATGACGCTTATTATATGTCTCATGACTATAGAAAAGTTGCTTAACCTCACTGAGTCTATTTCCTATTATTTAAATGGAAATAAAAATGCATATAGTACTTACCCCAAGGTATTGCTGTGGGACTGAAATGAGATAATAAAGGTATATACAGTGTTTTGCACACTTTAATGTATTATATAAAGATTTTGTTATTTTTATTGGAGGAGGTTGTGATTTGGGTTGATAAAAATGATACCCACTTTTATAAAATCCCCAATATATTGAAGTAAGGATCAAAACCCAGCATGGGACTTCATCACTAAATATTTTTGATCAATTAACCAACAAGCTTTTCTTTAGTACCTAATATATGCTTGGCACTGTGCTGGATGCTGTATATACAAAGACCATAATGAAACTTTCCCTATTCTCAGAGAGCTTATATTCTACTGGAGGACATACATACATACAAATATATATATTTATGTGTGTATGTTCCATATACAACTTGCACATAAATAAGCATTTACAAGTAACTCCCCACTTGGAGTTTTCCCTCTTAGCTCACACTATCACTTGCAAGTTGGGTCCCCGGAGGGGAGGCTATTACTACTTCTCAGGTCCTAGGTATAACCCTATGGGTACCTATCCTCCTAAATGCTAGCTCATGATCCTCCACTGGTATGCTTCCAAGTAACCATCAGCCAGTAGACTCCATTCTTTTGCAAAGGTATTTATACAAATGATATAGCAAGAACAGCCTCTACAAAGCATTCTTTGCCCCCAGTACCAGGGGATACACTTTCCCACAAATATATCATAGTTCAGAAACGGCAGAAAAAGTAGGCACAAATTTAAAGTGATAGAGTCACACAATCAGGGAACACACATGACCAAAACAACTCACAATTACAGAAGAAAAGGGCCTGGATGTCCCTTTTTCTTCTAGAGGGTCTGCCTAAAGTTCTTCTTCAGAGAATACAATATTACCTCCATACAGTTTGGGAAGTTTGCTCCTCCTAGCATATTGTGTGTGGGCTGAATGAGCTGGGCCAGGCCAGGTAAATTACTTGAAGACTGACAACAGGACAGTGTGGCCACTGGGTTCTTTTCAAGGCTGGTGTCTCTGCTTGGCAGACAGATCAGCTATCTTCTTGAATTCATTCCTAGATGGGCAGCCACAGTCTTTTTTCCACCTTTAACCACTGGCTGGACTGGGAGGGGTTGGGGGTGAAGAGAAGATGTTTTGCTCTTTTCAGTTGGGATGCTATACAAAGCTCTTTCAGACCATTAGGTAAGGATTGGCAGGATCTTTTTCCCTTAGATTCCCTCACAGCCTCAGCTCTTAGGGCAATTAATTTTAGTTCAGTCCTTTTTCACTTCTAATACTCGTCTGGGAATTTTAAGAGGGCAAGTAGCTAGGGCAGCTAACTGACTCAGTGGATAGAATGCTAGGTCTGGAGTCAGAAAGATCTGAGTTCAAATTCGGCCTCAGATACTTACTAGCTGTGTGATGACTTTGCAAGTCACTTAACCTTGTTTGCCTTAATAATTTCCTTAGGAGGGGAGGAGCCAAGATGGCGGAGGGAAAGCAGTGACTGTTGTGAGCTCTCTCCCAAAGCCCTCCAAATACCTAAAAAAATGGCTCTAAACAAATTCTAAAGCAGCATAACCCACAAAAAGACAGAGTGAAACAAATTTCCAGCCAAAGACAACCTGTATGGTTGATCAGAAAGGTATATCGCGCCGGGCTGGGAGAGGAGCGCAGTGCAGCATGGGCGCGCAGGCGGCAGCGACCCTAGAGCAGGCCTCAGAGGACTGAATCGTGGGCAGCTGTGGTGGTTTCCAGACTTCTCAACCCAGGAACGCCAAAGACAACGTGGAAGGTCAGTGGGAAAAGTCTGTGACTGCAGTGAGAGAGGAGCTAGGTCTCAGCCTCAAGTCCCGAGCGTGCCCTCAGGGCAGCGACTGTTTCCTGAGCTCCCGGCCCACAGACTGAGGGGGAATCCAGTTGCTGATCAGAGGGGGATTACAAGGATCTCTTTGCCAGTGCTAAGGCAAGAGTCCCTTGCTTTACTGGTGCTTGGATCTGGGTCACAGTTCTGAGGGGCGGTCCTGGGGCTAGGAGGAATGCTGGTGTGGTGGAGTTTGTTGTGGTGGTGGAGAGGAAACACCTCGCCCCTTATCATAGCACCTTGGAAGAACTGAAAATTTACAAGTCCCTAGAAATACCTCTGAAAACAGCTGTACAAAACTCCGAATCTTGGGACAGTACACTCTTCACATTGGAAGCAGACTTTTACCTTAACAAAGAGTTTAAAACTCAGGTAATTGGCCAGGATCATGAGTAAGCAGCGCAAAAAGAGTCAGACTATATTATCTTACTTTGATGACAAAGAAGATCAAAACATACAACCAGAAGAAGACAACAAAGCCAAAGTTCCTACATCCAAAGCCTCCAAGAAAAATATGAATCAGTCCCAGGCCTTGGAAGAGCTCAAAATGGATTTTGAGAAGCAAGTAAGAGAAATAGAGGAAAAACTGAGAGTGATGTAAGAAAATCATGAAAAACAAGTCAACAGCTTGCTAAAGGAGACTCAAAAAAATACTGAAGAAAATAACACCTTAAAAAATAGCCTAACCCAAATGGCAAAAGAGGTCCAAAAAGCCAATGAGGAGAAGAATGCCCTAAAAAGCAAAATTGGCCAAATGGAAAAGGAAGTCCAAAAGCTTACTGAAGAAAATACTTCCTTAAAAATTAGAATAGAGCAATTGGAAGCTAGTGACTTTATGAGAAATCAAGACTGTAAAACCAATCCAAAAGAATGAAAAATTAGAAAACAATGTGAAATATCTCATTGGAAAAACAACTGACCTGGAAAATAGATCCAGGAGAGAGAATTTAAAAATTATTGGACTATCTGAAAGCCATGATCAAAAAAAAAGCCTAGACATCATCTTTCAAGAAATGATCCAGGAAAACTGCCCTGATATTTTAGAACCAGAGGGCAAAATAGAAATTGAAAGAATCCACCAATCTCCTCCTGAAAGAGATCCCCAAAGGAAAACTCCTAGGAATACTGTAGCCAAATTCCAGAGTTCCCAGATGAATGAGAAAATATTACAAGCAGCCAGAAAGAAACAATTCAAGTATTGTGGAAACACAATCGGGATAACACAAGATTTAGCTGCTTCTACATTAAGGGACCGCAGGGCATGGAATATAATATTCCGACAGACAAAGGAGATAGGATTACAACCAAGAATCACCTACCCAGCAAAAATGAGTATAATCCTTCAGGGGAAAAAATGGTCATTCAGTGAAATAGAGGACTTTAAAGCATTCTTGATGAAAAGACCAGAGTTGAATAGAAAATTTGATTTTCAAATACAAGACTCAAGTGGAACATGAAGAGATAAACAGGAAAGAGAAAATCATAAGAGACTTATTAAGGTTGAACTGTTTACATTCCTGCATGGAAAGATGATATTTGTAATTCATGAGACCTTTGTCAGTATTAGGGTAGTTGGAGGGGAAAAAATTATATGTACATATATTTATAGATAGATAGAGGTCACAGGGTGAGTTGAAAATGAAGGGGTCATATCTAGAGAATAAAATTAAGGGGTGAGAGAGGAATATACTAGGAGAAGGAGAAAGGGAGAGGTAGAATGGGGTAAATTATCCTACAAAAAAAAAAACAGAAAAGAAAAGACTCTTACAATGGAGGGGGAAAGGGGTAAGGTGAGAGGAAATGAGTGAATCTTATTCTCACAGGATTTGACTTAAGGAAGGAATAACATACACACTCAGTTGGGTGTGGAAATCTGTCTTACCCTACAGGAAAATAGTGGGGGAAGGGGACAAGAGAGTAGGGGAATGATAGAGAGGAGGGCAGATTGGGAAAGGGAGTAATCAGAAGCAAATACTTCTGAGGAGGGACAGGGTCAAAAGAAAGAATAGAATAAATTGGGGGGGGCAGGATAGGATTAAGGGAAATAGAGTTAGTTTTTCACTGCATGTGTACTATGGAAGTGTTTTGCATAACTGCACATGTATAGCCTATATTGAGTTGCTTGCCTTTTCAATGAGGGTGGGTGGGAAGGGAGAAAATTTGGAACCCAAAGTTTTAAAAACACATGTCTAAAAAAAATAGTTTCACATGCAATTGGGAAATAAGAAATACAGGAAATGGGGCACAGAAATCTATCCTGCCCTACAGGAAAATTGAAGGGGAAGGGGATAAGAGAAGCGGGGGAGAGATAGAAGGGAAGGCAGACTAGGGGAAGGGGTATTTAGAATGCATGCCATCTTGGGGTGGGGGAGAGGGGTGAGATGGGGTGAAAATTTGGAGCTCAAAATCTTGTGGAAGTAAATGTTGAAAACAAAAAAAAAAAATAAAAAATTACCATAAAAAAATAATTTCCTCATCTGTAAAATGGCAAACCACTACAGTATCTTTGCCAAAACCCAAACCAAAACAAAAAACCCCAAATGAGGACAGCTAGAGTCAGACATGACTCAACAACAACAAATTGCCTAGGAGGCAGCTAGTTGGGCCTGGAATTAGGATAGACCTGAATTCAAATCTAACCTCATATACTTACTAGCTGTGCAATCCTAGGCAAGTCATTTAACTTCTGTTTGCCTTAAAAATGGCAAACCACTCCAGTATCTTCACCAAGAAAACCCCATGGATTGTGTGGTCAAGAAGAGTCAGACCAGACTAAACAAGTGAATGAATTCTATACCCTGGAGGCATGTGTATTGCCTTGTTGGTCTCTTCACATGCAATTAAGGTATTCAAGCCTCCTTCCCTTTCTAAGATAGGGAATGTCAATTTTGTATTTGAAGATTTCTCTTTATTTTCCAGTGCGTCTGTCTTTTAGTTTCTGCTGACCTGCAGTTTTTGCTGATCTCACTGGGACCTACACACACACACACACACACACACACACACACACACACACACACACAC
>NW_020954580.1:1827859-1866126 GCF_900497805.2 Vombatus ursinus | reverse complement strand
CACACACACACACACACACACACACACACACACACACACACACACACTACAAGAAAAATATAAGGTAAGATTTTTTTTTGCATGGGAGGAGGAGAGGAGGGAATGGGGAGGGCCACAGGGTACTACCAAATTAGGATTAGGAAAGGCTTCATATAGAAGGTGTTGCTTGAGCAGAGTTTTGGAAGGAATTTAGATATTTTTAAAAAGTAGAAATGAGGTGAAGTGCATTCTGAACAGAAGGGACAGCCAGTGCAAGATATGGAGACATGGAGACAGGAGGTAGAGTGTCATTTGGGAGAAGGAGAAAGGAGGCCAGTTTGGTTGGATCAAAGAGTAAGGCAAGGAGAATGGATAATGGACAGGCAAGTGGAGCTTAGGTTGTGAAGGGTTTTAAGAGCTAATTAGAGGAGTTTATATTTGATCCTAGAGGCAACAAGGGACAATTGGAGGGTTTTGCTTTTTTTTGTTTTGCTTTGCTTTAGAAGGGATGACATGGGCAGACCTGTACTTCAGAAAAAATCATTTTGACACTATTTAAAAAAAATTTTGTTGTATTTCTATACCACTTTCATTTTTAAAAATAATTACTCTCCTCTCCCCAGAAACACATTCCTTATTACAAAGAATTTTTTATAAAAGAAAAAAAAAAGTTCAGCAAAAACGTCCACCACATCAACGGAATCTGACAATATATTCAATGTTTTGTACTCATAGTCCCATCTCTGCAAAAAAAGGGAAGGAAGTACATTTTCTCATCTCTTCTCTAGGTTCCAATTTTGTCATTAAAATTGCACACTTTTTTTTTTTTACCAATTACATTGTTATGCCATTTTGTACACTACCATTCTAATTCTGCTAACTTCACTCTGCATCAGCTCATATAAGTCTTCCCATGTTTCTCTAAGTTTTCATATTCTTATGGAGAAGTTATATTCCATTAATTATATTCATATACCACAATTTGTTTAGCCATTCTCAGATCAATGCTACCAGAGAAAGTGCTGTCATGAATATTTTGGTGTACATGCACCTTTCTTTTCTGTCTTTGACATGGTTCCTCTGAGTCAAAGTATATCAACATGTCAGTCAATATTAATGGGCAAAGCTATAGCTCTACTGATACCATTGTTTTGCTTTAAAATTAATTTTAATTTTTTTCCTATTCTAAACTTAGCAAACACCAACAAACAAGAGTATTTCCACATATAAATGTAAGAGTAGGGCTCCTTCAGTCAATCAATCACTCCACCCTCACTTCGGCACAACACTATTAGCAGATGAAAACATCTCCATTGAATCAATCAACCAACTAGGTGTGATAGAAAGTCTGTTCAGATTGCTTGAGGTGCTTCATCACACCCTATGAGGATCATATAATTCTATCCAGGTTCCAGAAAATGAATCACTTGGCAGGGTGTGGAGGATAAGAGGCAGGGCCTCCACCTAGATCTAAGTTTCTCTTCCCCTTTCAGTCTCTTTTAACCAGAAGAGGACCTTATGGAGGAATGGGAGTTGTATAGTTTGGCCTAGTCCTGGCACCAATCCTGCAACCTGACTCAGTGTCCCTGCAGGCAGCCAAGGACAAACTAGACCAGACCTGCACTACATAAACAGCCCATGGGCTCACCAAAGGATTTCCTGCAGCCTGAGAAAATGTAGGGTTGCCACTGTGCACACTTTCATTATCACATGACTCCCCAACCAACCATCATCAGTCTGTCTCTAGTCTAACCTATCTTCGGCCAAAGAAGTTTAGCCTATTTTAATTTTGGCCTCTCCCTGCCAAGTTGTGCAGGTCTGAGTTAGACACATTCAGGAAAGGTCAGTTCAAGACTTTACTAGAAGCCCAGTAGAAAAACTTTACCATGCCTAAGGGGAGCCTTACCCCATGAAAGGGAGAAAGAAACTTATAGAAAGCAGGAGCTGTAACTCCTTCACCACATGTGCTTTCTAAGCTTGAACACATTTTCCCCTGAACTCTGTCTGTACTAGCGAGAGAGTTTGTCATTGACTTGGATGGGGAAGGCAGAATATGTTTTTACCAACCATACTTACTATTCTTCCTTAGTAAATATGTCTAACTAAAGCTAACTAAATACTGTCGACCAATAATCAAGGGGAATGGGGGAAGCACATTGATGTGGGCTTGTGAGCTGTAGTATTAGAAATACACCCCCAGACCCTAACCTCTCAGTACTACTAGCAACCTCAGTGAAGATGTAGCATTTGCCTTCTGGGAACTCAGCCCGCCAATATGAGTTGGGGTTGGGAGCCTAACTTCAGAGCTTGAGCCATACAAAGAACAGAAAAAGAGTATCGCTTGCAAAACTGTGAATCTTTATTATGAACAGTATGTTTTCTTTTTAAAATATATATATAAAAAAATTCAACCTGTTAGTTTTAAAGCCGAGTTGCATATTTGTGTCTGTCTCAGAACTTTCTTCTGTTCTCTCCTATACATTTTAAAAAAATGCTCCAATTGTTTTTTTCTTTTCTTCCTTCCTTTCTTCCTCCCTCCCTCCTTATCTCCCTTCCTTCCTTCCTTTCTTTCTTCCTCCTTTCCTTCTTTTCTTTCTTTTTTTCATCATTATTCCTAGCACTCTTTTGTCCCCTAATTCTCTTCACCTCAGCTACCAACAAAACAAAAACAAAAACCCTCACCTGCAACAAATAAGCATAGTCAAACAAAACAAATTCATACACTAGTCACATCTGAACATACGTCTCATTCTGTACCTCACTTTGGAACTATTTAAGGAAAATAGATCCTTCTAATATTTCAGTCTTTATTCTCTGAACATTCAGTAATTCTATGATTATGTTAATCCTGGAATTTCAAAAGCAAGGATATATTGAAGGTCTCTATAAGCTCTAAAATCTATGATTCTCTATGTGGCTATCAAATTGGCATAATTAATTTGATGATTTTACCCATAATAGTGTATTTCTTCACAATCATTTGGGACTATCACATTGTGATCTGAATCAGTCATAAAAATGACTAACTCTAGTACCCCAACTATGAAAGAATGAATAGATGATCCCTTGAATTTGCTGGGCATGTCTTGGTTTTTGTGTCATCGATTAAGGACCCTGCATGGAGCAGTACAATATGTGAAGATTTGCAAGTACTTTCTTTTCTTTTTTCTTCTATGGAGTCAATTGAACAAATATAATTCCTCTTCCAGATGACAGCCCTTCAAATACTTAGAGACATCTATTACATTCCCTTCAGTCTTCTCTTTTTCAGGCCAATTTCTTCATTTTCTTCAGTTGTGTGTGATCCCTTTACCATCTGAGGCCAACCTCTTCTGAATGTGCTTGTTAATGTTGTTCTTGAAGAGGGAGCCAGATGGGTGCAGTAAATCGAATGCTAGACTTGAAATTAGAAAGTCTTTAGTTCAAATCTTGTCTCAGACATCAACTAGGTGTGTGACCCTGGGAAAGTCACTTAGTCTCTTTTAGCCTCCGATTCTTCATCCATAAAATGGAGATAATAATTAAGATGAAATAACATAATGCAGAGCATGCTGTAAGCCTTAAAGTGATACAGTATCTCTCACGACCACCCCCTTCTCTCCCTCACAAGACCACCAAGTTAGTACAACCCCTCCTCACCTTTCATCCTTGTGCTCACCTGGATGATTGCAGCAGATCCCTAATTGCTCTTCTTGCTTCCATTTTTTTCCCCCTCTCCAATTCATCCTCCACTTAGCTGCCAAATAGGTCAGGCTAAAGTGCAGGCTTTATCATAACACTTCTTTTCTAAAGAAGTTTCAGTAATTCTTTATTGCCTCTAAGTGAATTCTGATTTGGCATTTAAAACCTTTCATGACCTGGCTTGCCTGATGCCTTGAATACTCTCCTTTCTCACCTCTGTCTCTTAGAATTCCTAGATCCCTTCAAGGTTCAGCTCAGATGGCATCTATACATGGCCTTTCCTTTTCATCACAACCCAGTTAGTGTTCATTTTATATGTACTTTGCATATACTTATCCATGTACACGGGGTATCTCCTCAATAGAATAAAAACATCATGAGGGCAGGAAGTCTCTAGCTGAGCACAACTACTTGGCCACAGTGGTGGTTAATGGAATTAAATCAAATGTACAATCAATGAGTTCTAAATCAGCAAGGAATGAAGGAAGCAAGTATTTATTGAACACCTACTGTGTGCCAGGCACTGTGCCAAGCCCTTTATAATTATTATCTTATTTGATCTTCACAACAGCCCTGGGAGGTAGGTACTATTCTTAAACCCATTTTAGAGTTGAGGAAACTGAGGCAGACAAAAGTTAAGTGACTTGCCCAGAGTCACACAGCTAATAAGTGTCTGAGGCCACATTTGAACTCAGGTCTACCTGACTCCAGGCCCAGCACTCTAATCACTGTGCTCTATCCTATTTTTTGACTGGGCTCATGATCTTGTCAGTGGTTATTTATTCCAAGTGTGCTGGAATAGCAGTTAGGACTTCTCTCCAAACTGTCAATCAGCTCCATCCAAAAGGACCCAGGACATTTGTACCTCTTGAACTCAAAAGGATACCTCCAACCCTAAGCACATCTTTCTCCAGATAGATTCTCATTCACTGAATATCAGGAAAGAAAAATCACAGAAGAGGCAGCCCAAAATGTAGGCTCAAGCTTGCCTAGGAAAGACACATGCTTCATCTGCCATGTGCATGGTAGCATGGAAGAACACACTGCTGGTAGGGTCATTTCCTTTTATATAACCACAGACCCATTAGCTCTTCCTGCTTAGCAGCCAATAAGATTTCTTTATCATCTGAAAGCATTAGCACTCAGCTGTGAGTCAGGCACATGTTGGCTGGAAGAATAATGGCCAACTTTGCGCATACCTTTTTCAGTTTCTGTTACACAGGAATGTTAACAATACTTCCATCAACACTGGGACTGGATTTAAAAAGTCAAAGGAGTCAATGTTATCTGCATCTCTCATCCTCTCTGTCCTGATTCTTATCAGATTCAGTCAGTAACAGTTTACACAAGGCTCCCGTGATTCTTTGACATTCTCATTTTCATAATTTATTACAGCACAATAACATTGCATAACATTCACATAACACAGCTTATTCAGTCGTCCTCTGCCTCATTTCTCATCACTCAGATGTCTCCCCCCACCTACCTCCTCCTTTACCTTAATGTCCTTCTCTGTGCCAGTCTAAGCCCTCTACATACATAAATGATCACATTCCAGTCTCAAGCAGATTCCCCCCTCTATCATCCCCACTCTGAAACTTCTCTTCAATCTTCCTCTGTCTAATGGCTGTTTCCCTACTGCTTATAAATATGTCCATGTCTTTCCCTTCTCATTTGATCCATCCATCCCCACTAGCATCCCATCATCTCTCCTTTCTTTTGTGGTTAAAGTCCTTGAGAAGGCTATCTGCAATTGATGTCTCCCCTTTCTTTCTTTTCACTCAATTCTTAACGCTGCAGTCTGGCTTCAGGTTGAGAAAACTGCCAGGGTCTAGCAGTTAAAAGATCATTGGTAATCTTGTTGCAAGAAGTTACATAGACTATTTTTCTCTCACTCATAGCTGTGAAAATTAGATCTTAAAATAATTATTTTAAGCAACAAAAATAAGTTAATGTGAGGGAGAAAGGGGCCTGTGGGTCACATGCCTTTTATAACACTCCTGAGTGCACTCTGAACCAGATTAAAATGTAACAGGGAAATATTGAACAAAATAAGAATACAATAAACATAGATGTATTGCCTTTAAAAACTAAGTCAATGGGGATCTTGAAATAAGAGAATGTTTTAAATCCTGTTAACAAGTCAAAGATACTAATAAAGTCAGTGAAGATATTACTTTTACCAAGGGAAATTAAAAGAGCTGAGGGGGTGTGACTGCTCCAGCCTCAGATACAATAATTAACCTTGAAAAAGAACAGCTATATCACACTGCATAGGAGGCTAAAGGATGATAAAGGATGCAGCTTCTCTGTTCCACTTTTATGGGAAAAGCTCCATGACAAGTTACCAAGCTCAAATAAAGGATTAATTTAAGAATGAAAGTTCCAGAGTGTTTCCCAGGGTTTCCACTTATTCAGCTTAAGGCCATGGTCCATTGCGGGGTCCCAGTTGAGGAAAATCCATAAGAAAAACTTAAATTCTGTAAAAGGTGGAAGCCCAAACATGGTGACCTGTTAAAAATCATAACTTAGATACTGAATCATAATTTAGACACTGAGTCAAAACTTAGATACTATAACCTATGAAAGTCATAACAAGAATATCATCACCCATATGTGACTGATATACAATCAATGCACAAACTTATGTTTGGGCTTAATGCCCAGTTCCACCTCCCTTTGTCTGTTTTCTATAATTACCACAGAGATTTTTGGGTTTCTTTTGCTATGATCCACTCGTGGTCTGGCCACTGCCCCAGACTGTTGATTATCTGAACTCTTGGTAGGGATTCATCATGCTGACCCCCAAAGTAAATATCCAATTGATTAAACTACTACCTATAATCAATTTGGAGCTCTTTGGTGTCCTCTTTTGGTATTGAACTTGTCCCATTGTTAAAGGGGGAGATGCAGGATTCCCTAGGTGGGGGAAACCTGGACCTCACAATCATCTATAGTACAGTACAAAAATTAATCATAATAATGACCCTGATGCATCCAAAATTATGTTCAATATAACTTATTTAGTTAAGGAAAACAAGGAAGCAAACAGGAGCACATACAAACTGCAGATTTCTGTATAAAAGAGTTCTCTACAAAAGGGATGACCTTTGAGAATCTAAAAGAGGGGTCAAATATGGGGCCTGTGGGTCACATGCCTTTTATAACACTCCTGAGTGCAGTCTGAACCAGATTAAAATGTAACAGGGAAATATTGAACAAAATAAGAATACAATAAACATAGATATATTGCCTTTAAAAACTAAGTCAATATGTGACCTATAGTGATCTTTATGTATGGATTAATGACCTGTTTCTATTGGAGGTTCTATGGCTTCCATTAGTGTATGAAATGTCCAAGGAGGACTAGAACCTCTGGCATGAGGGCTAGCAAAGGCCTCTTCAGGGCTGCTCATCCACCTTTGGCGTCCACCTGTCATCCAGCTCTCACTTGTGTCTCCAAGAAGCTGTAACCTGAGCCGTGGCCACACCCCAGTAAAACCATCTCAGCAGACTGGGCTAAACCAGGTTGAAGGTAACTGACAGGCCTCGAACCTGTCAGTGAGTTGGGGGGTGGGGGAGTGTCTACACTAAGTGTGAGAAGACTTCCCTCAGTGGAATGGGCAGATGAGAACAATTTGTTCCATAAGGTGGCTGAAGCAGGTGTTGTGGAGCTCTTAGCCAGGAGGGAAGAACCTGTGGCCTTCTAGGTCCTCGGGTACAGGCTTCTGACTGAGTCCAAGTTTTACAAAACAAAACCTTTTATTACGGGGATTTATTCTGTGAAGTTTGGATTCAGTCAAAGGGCTGAACTTCTACTCTTTTACTCCTTACTTTTATGAGGCCACATGTGGCCTTGAGGCCGCAGGTTCCCCATCCCTTAGA
Organism: Vombatus ursinus; assembly: GCF_900497805.2. Taxonomy (NCBI): domain Eukaryota; kingdom Metazoa; phylum Chordata; class Mammalia; order Diprotodontia; family Vombatidae; genus Vombatus; species Vombatus ursinus. Next base: position 1,858,581 of record NW_020954580.1, on the reverse strand, counting down.
TGTTGGTCATTCCTCAAAGATGCCAAGGCCATCCACTACAACTTGGGTCATTGCTGGTCATCTTGACTTTTGTCTTGTCACCGAACTTTAATGACTTTGGAAGAGAGAGTGAGGCTGACTTTGTGCAACTCTGCCTCACTTAAGTCCAACTCACAAGTCAGGATATCACCTGTAATGTCATTGGTCTTCTTTGAAAGTGAAAGATGAACAACAAGAAGTCTGGCTTCAGACCTTGTCATTCAACTGACTCTGCCCTCTTCCAAGGTACTAACAATCTCGATTGCCAAATCTCGGGCCTTTTCTCAGTCCTCATCCTTCTTGGCCTGCCTACAGCCTTTGACACTGTCAATCTCTTTTTTTTTCCTCTTTTTTTAGGCAATTGGGTTTAAGTGACTCTCCCAGGGTCACACAGCTAGTAAGTGTTAAGTGTTTGGTTTGAGGCCGGATTAGAACTCAGGTCCTCCTGACTTCAGGGCTGGTGCTCTATCTGCTGAACCACCTAGCTGCCCTGACACTGTCAATCTCCCTCTTCTACTTAATATCCTCTTCTCTCTAGGTTTCTATGGTTAATCTGTCCTGATTGTCCTCCTATCTGTCTGGCCTCTCTCAGTCTCCTTTGCTTGATCTTCATACAGCTCATGCCTACTACCTGGGGCGTGTCCTAGACCCAGTCCTGGACCCTCTTCTCTCCTCTCCTCTCCTCTTCTCTCTTTCTATTATTTCATTTGCTGATCTTGTTAACTCCCGTTTATTCTCTTATCATTTCTATGCAGATAGATCTTTCGCAGATCTATTTTTCCAGCCCTGATTTCTCTCTTGTCCTCCACTCTCACATCTTCAGGATATCTCTAACATCTTCCTAACTTTTCTATTACTGTCGGGGAAATTGCCATCAACCTAATCACCTAAACTTGGAACTTAGAGGTCATCCTTAGTTCCTCACCTTCTCCCTCACCTATCTTCCATCCAATCAGTAATCAAATCCTGTTGTTTCAATCTTTGAAACTTCCCTTGGATGTTCCTCTTTCTCTCTCCTGACACAGCTACTATCCTGGTACTGACCCTCACCATCTCATGCCTGGACTATTGCAATAGACTTTTGATTGGTCTCCGCTTCAAGTCTTTACTCACTCCAGTCTATCCTCCACCCATTGTCAAATTGATCTTCCTGAAAATCAGGTTTGACCGCACCATGCCCTCCCTACTGAAGCAAACTCCAGTGGCTCCCAATTACCTCCGAAATGAAACACAAAATCCTCTGTTTGACTTTTAAAGCTCTCCATAACCTGGCCCTTTTCTACATTTCTGGTCTTCTAACACTTTACTCCTATTCATGTCTGGAATTTTTTCCCTCCTCATCTCTACCTCTTTGCTTCTCTGGTTTTCTTCAAGTCCCAGCTAAAATCCCACCTTCTCCAAGAAACCCCTTTCCTGATTCCCCTTAATATTAGTGCCTTCGCTCTGACACATTGTAGCTTGTTTGTACATGGTTCTTCGCATGCTGTCTCTCCCATGAGCTCCTTAAGGGTAGGGACTGTTTATTGCCCTTCTTTGTATCCCCAAGGCATACTTATTTAGTGCTTATTGACATGCCTACTTGTTTCTGGTTCATTAGAATAAGAACAGATGGAAACTGGACCTAGAATTGCAGTGGTATAGGGAACTTCCAAAAAATAAGCATCTCAGTGACTTTTCTGCAACTTCCAGTCAGAGTTCCCTAGAGTACTAAGAAGTTAAATGGTTTACCTACATTTTCCCAACCAGTATGTGTCAGAACAGACTTGAACCCAGGTGTTTCTGACTTCAAGACTATTTCTGTAGTCATCGGTCACAGGCAGCTCTTTGCTGCCACAAAAAGTGCTACAAGGAATATTTTTATTTCTATGGGATCTTATTGTCTTTGACCTCCTTAAGATATATGCCAAGAAGCTGTATTCTTTCAAAGTACTCTTGGAATGCAAGAGTCCAGATGCCTTTCAATTATGTATTAGTTATCCAATTGGCCACGCAGATTTCATTGGAGATATCAGGATCCACCAACTAAAAAAAATTAACTAACATAATAATTAGCAGCACTAGACTTCATGGATGGCAGTAGTTTCCAAGGATCCATTATGTTCCATCACTTTCACAAACTGAATATGAGGCGTGTCAATCATTTGAAATTCACATTTTTCTCTGATGGAATTGCTGTCACCTTCCTTTTAAGGACAGATGTGAGGCCTGAACTCTCAGTTTTGATCTATTAAAAATGTATGTTAGGCACAACACATGAGTTGTGTCCATTGGACTCCAGGACAACTGGGAAATAGAGTGAAGTCATAATACTTCATAATATAACATACTTTACAATTACAAAGTATTTTATATGCATTGTTTCATTAGTTTCTTACAACAAACTTGTGATATAGGTGGTGTATTTTATGAATCAAATGAGATAATTTACAAAAATAGCTTTGCAAAACTTCATGTACTTATCAATGTCAATTATTATTATTGCTACTATTATTGTTATTATTATTAATCTGAGGTTCAGGAACTTACCCTAAGGTCATAAAGTCTGTAAATGGCAGAGCCAAGATTGAGTCTGGTCTTCTGATTTGGGGTCTAACACCCTTTCCTCCATACCCCAATGATTAGCTGAGAAGAAAGAGGAGTGATGTCAATGGATGTCAGGGATAACCATTGTAAATGATAGAGGTGGCAGAGGGGGAGAGCAGATAACCAGTGTATTTAAGTCAACGAGAAGCACCAAAGATGCTTGGTTGATGTTTCTAAGCTAGCCCTGATGATAACTGTCTCTGGGCACATGAGTAAATGGGAGCCAGAGAATATTTAAGCTGGGATTCCCAACACGGGAATGTGAGTTTGTACAGTTAACATGTTCCACAAACTACCAGATAGCTTTGTCTCCTGTGTGTGCCTTGTTTAGATGAGCATCGGGCATTCAGGAGGTTGTCTCTTGTCATCATTTGGTCTAGTCTTCTCTATTCTGGGCCACAACAGACCTTCCTGTGGACTCTATTCAAAGGGTTCAAGATAGTCCTGCAGGTGGTACAGGCCAGATTTTACAGCATCCTGTAGGCAGAGATGACAAGCTGTCAAAATGCCACCTCAGGGGCAAGGCTATACAATGTACTATGTACTTTCTTTCCAGGTCCCAGTGACAGGAATTTAACATGGAATTTGCCTGTGGTAACACAATGGATAGAGCATTATACTTGGGGTCAAGAAAACCAGAGAGTCAATCAAGATTCAGTTTAGCCACTTCCTAGCTGAGAAAGTCACTTACCTTCTCTTTGTATCAGTTTCCTCATTTGTAAAATGGATTTATTATGAGATGATCAAAGGAAATAATATATGTAAAACCCTTTGCAAAGCTTAAAATACTGCATAAATATGATCTTCTATTAGCTATTATGCTCTCAGGGGAAACTGGCTTGAGTGGAGGTAGTCAAGACCTGAGATCATTCACATGGATAAAAACTAACCCAGTGATGGAAGAGGGAACAGGACATCAGTTAAATTGATACCACTTCCAAATAATTAAGATCTTTTATGTCCTGATTCTGTCCACCAATATATTAACTATCACCCCCTCCCCAGTTGTATGTTTCACAAATTTGAAAAAAATGTATCTTCTGTGTTTTTATTCAAGTCATGGTAAAAGTATTAACTGGACAAAGCAGAGGGTCACATGACTTTCCATTAGAGATTTTTGTTCAGATTGATGTTAGTCTATTTTTTAAGTGAATGTTCTTTTTTTATTGTAAAATTAACAATCACCAAGTATTCCATTAAATAAAAAAGAATAAGAAAAAATTATATGATAAACTGTGAACATCTATCATGTACTGTTTGTTTTTAAGGAAATATATAAAAATATATATATAATATAATGAGGTAGTAGAATACTTGTGTCTCTTGCACTTTAAATTTTTTCTTCAGTACATTAAAAAAAAGTTGTGTTGGTGGGTTGTTGGTTTGTTGTTTTTCTTTCTTTCTTTGTGTTTTTGCTGTATACACATCTCTATCCATTAGCCTCCCCCCACACTGTTCCAAAGCTGTCCCTTGTAACAAATATGTATAGCCCAACAAATCAACACATTGGCCATATCTAAGGGTTCATATCTAATTCTGCCCCTCTACTCCATTACTTCTTTCTCAGGAGTTGGGAGGAAGTCACCATTGTTTGGTTCTTGGATCAGAGCTCAGAGAATTTCAACTTTCTTTTTATTTGTTATGTTTTATTATTATCATCATACAAGTCATTCTCATTTTCCTCATTTTACTCAGCATCAGTTCATACAAATTGTCTTATGTTTTTCTGAATCCACTATGTTTGTCATTTCTTATGGCACAACAATAATCCATTATGTTCACATATCACAGTTTGTTCAGCTAGTTCAGAATTGATGAGCACCTATTTTGTTTTCAGTTCTTTGCTAGTACAAAAAAGATTCGCTATCAATATTTTAACACATAAGGGTCCTTTCCTACGTGTGTGAGCAACTGGTGCGTAGAGTGTTGGATTTGGAGTCAGAAAGATCCCAGCTCAAGTCCAGCCCCAGTCACTTACTAGCTGTATAATCTTTGGCAAGTCATTTAACCTCTACCTCAGTTTACTTAACTGTAAAATGGGGGTAATAATAGCCCCTACCTTGCAGGGTTGTGACAATTAAATGAAATATTATTTGTAAAGCATTTAGCAAAGCACGTGGTACATAGTAGGCTTATGTCTTTCTTTAATAAAAAATTGATTTGCTTCCTATTTTCCTTCCTGCTTTCCTTCCTTCCCCTCTGTCCTTGGTCTCTTTGGGATACACAGCTAATAGTGTTGCTGGGTAAAAGGGCATGTACAGTATAGTGACTTTTTGGTATACTTCCAAATTACTTTCAAGAATGGACAAACTAATTTACAACTCCATCAACACTGTATTAGTGCGCTTATTCATTCGTAAACATTCCAACAATTGCTATTTTCCTCTTTTGTCATCTTTGCAGTCTAATGGATGTGATGGAACTTAAAGGTTGTTTGAATTTGAATTTCTCTAATGATTAATAATTTGAAGCATTTGAAAACATTTTTGTTATGAACTTAAACCAAAATAAGAGCATTTCTATATACTCAACAGGACATAGAAGAGGATTCTATATGAAATCATGAATCTCCATTCCATATTACTAACTAGTGTGTGTATATATATATATATGTATGTACATATATATATACACACACTCATATGCATGTAGTTGTGTGTGTAACAGAAATCCTACACATTACTTTCAAAACTATCCTGCTTGTCTGTACTTCCTTCCAACTTCATTTTGTTCTGTGCATTTGAAAAAAAAAATCTTGTAATGGCCTCTTTTTTTGTTATCACTATTGCTAACTCCCCACAAAGAACAACCATACAATGGTGATGTCCAAAAATATGTCACTTTCTGTACCTTGGGTCCATTACCTTTCTGTCAGGAGGTGAGTAACATGCTTCATCATAGGTCATCTGGAGACATAGCTGGTCAGAATCCTTAAAGCTTTTAAAGTTGTTTTTCTTTACAATATTTCTATCTTTTATAAATTGTTCTGGTTCTGCTCACTTCACTCTATTCCAGTTCATATTCCCCAGAAGTCTCTGAAATAATCTTTCATAATTTCTTACAGCACAATAATATTCCATTATATTGGGCCTTTCCCCAGTTGGCTAAAAGGCAATCTAAGGTACCCCCTCCCCTTAGATTCTCCTTCTTAGCTTTTCCCTTTTCCCTTCTTTAGAATCATGAAGTTTATCTTGCTTATGTCTATTCCATCCATGATATTATTCTCTGTCTTAACTTGCCCGTGCTTGTTCCCATGATGAGTTTGCTGTAAACAGTATGTGTATATGTATGTATATACACACACATATGTATACATACATGCATATATACACACATGTATACACACATATATTATATACACTGTAAAAATATATGTGTCTGTATATATACAGTATGTGTGTGTGTGTGTTCAACCTTCCTTTGTCCATTTCAGATACCAGTGCCTCATTCCCTTCTTCTGTGTTTATATACTATTCTCACTTCAATTACAAGAAACATTAAGTTCTACCTGTTTTCTTTTTTCTACACTAGTGAAACTCCTTTTACCCTCTTTTCCTTTTCCTTCTTCAGACCCTCAGAATACAAACAATTCACCCCTCAGGACTTCTGTTTTTCTTATTTAGACCCCACAATACCCTTTGAAGATACTAAGATTTTGAATGGACACTTTTTTTTCTTCCTATTAGAATGTTAGCACTACGTCATCATATAGCTCCTTGCAATTGTTCAAATAAATTACTTTTCTAAGCATCTCTGAACTCTTGTGGTTGTGTTTCAAAGTTTCTGGTCGGCTCTGATCTTTTCATCAGAAATGCTTGAAAGTACTCTATTCTATAATACGGAGGTCTATGTTGTTAAGTGTTTCCCCCCCTACAGAATCATACTCAGCTTTGTAGGGTAAGTGATTTTTGTTCATAAGCCCATCCCTTTTGCCTTTTGAAAAGTTTTATTCCATTATCTTTTCTTACTTATAGTAGAAGCTTCCAGGTCTGATGGAATCTTGACTATAGTTTCTTGGTACTTGAACTGCTTCTTTCTGTATGTTTATACTATTTTTTTCCTTGATGTAAGAGTTCTGGATTTTGGTTATAACTGTAGTTCTTTTTAAGTGATGCAGCACTCTACTCCCATTTCATTGGCAAAGGGCATGGAAGTATCAAGGCACCATTCAGTATTTTCTGTCACCAAAATAACAAGTCCTTTTAGCACTGAGCCATCACATGGCCAGAAGCAGCCAAGAAGTTCATTATTCCCATAGACTCCATGTCTTTTAAAAATATTATTTAGTTAATATTTTATTTTTCCCCAATTCCATGTAAAAACAATTTTAACATTAAAAAAAATGACTTCCGAATTCTCTTTCTCCTCTCTCCCCTCATTGAAAAGGCAAGCAATTTGACATAGGTTATACATATGCAGTCATGAAAAACTCATTTCCATATTATTCTGGTTGTGAAAGAAAACAGACCAAAAAAAAAAAAAAACAAAGAAAAATAAAGTTTAAAATAGTATGCTTTGATCTACATTCAGACTTCATCAGTTCTTTCTCTGGAGATGTATAGCATTTTTCATCACAAGAATTGTCTTAAGATCATAAGAATCTCATCATTGGAATTGTCTTAGATCATTACATTGCTGAGAATAGCTAAGTTATTCACAGCTGATCATCACATAATATTGTTGTTATTGTGTACAACATTCTCTTGGTTCTGCTCACTTCACTTTGCATCAGTTTGTATCTTTCCAGGTTTTTCTTAGAGCATTCTGCTCATCATTTCTTATAGCACAATAATATCCCAGTACAATCATATACTACAACTTATTCAGCCATTCCTTAATTGACGGGCATCAACTCAGTGTCCAATTCTTTGCCACCACCAAAAGAACTGCTACAAATATTTGTACACATAGGTCCTTTTCTGTTTTTTTTAAATCTCTTTGGGATACAGACCTAGCAGTGGTATTGCTGAGTCCAGTGTATTTTGCATGGCTTTATAGCCCTTTGGTCATAGTTCCAAATTGCTCTACAAAATGGTTGAATCAGTTCACAGTTCCACCAATAATGAATTAGTGTCTAAATTTTCTCACATCTATTCCAAAATTTGTCATTTTCTTTCTCTATCAAATTAACCAATCTGATAGGTGTGGGGTGGCACCTCGGAGTTTTTTTTTTTTTATTTGCATTTCTCTAAATAATAGTAATTTAGAGTACATTGTCATATGACTATATAGATAATTTTGATTACTTTGTCTGAAAACTGCCTTTTCATATCCTTTGACCATTTATCAATTGGGGAATGGCTCTTATTTTTATAAATTTGACTCAGTTCTCTATATATTTAAGAAATGAAGCCTTTATCAGAGAAATTTGCTGTAAATTTTTTCACAGTTAGTGTTACTAACTGTATTTCCTTCCATCCTATTTCCCCCCACTCTCTCTTTCACCCTATTCATCCTCAAAAGGGCTTTGCTTCTGACTACCACCTCCCCCAATCTGCCCTCCCTTCTATCAGCACCACCACCTTCTCTTTTCTCCTTCCCTTCCTACTTTCCCATAGGGTAACACTGATTTCTATACCCAACTGAGTTGTTATTCCTTTTTTGAACCAATTCCCATGAGAATAAAGTTCATGTGCTCCTGCCTACCAACCCATCTTCTCTTCTCTTGTGAAAGCTCTTTCTTTCATGCTTTTTTTTATGTGAGCTAATTTACCCCATAAAGGCCTGAGTCTTGAATCACACATGTTAACTGGAAACAGACAGGAAATATCTATGAATGCTATGACCATTGTTTTACTTGTATTTTGGGTTAATATCAAGCTTACAGGTCTGTAGTTTTTGGAATCTATAACTTCTCTATTTTTGAACAGTAAGGTAACAGTTTTCCATCTCCTGCCTTCTAGTAATATTTCCCTACTTTTCCAAAGATCACCAACAGTGACTCAGCAAAAATACTTCTTCCTTTCTGTACTATAGTATATACCTCACCTGGGTCAGGAAGTCTAACTTCATTCAAGGATGCCTTGCACTTTACGTCTTCAGTTTCTTCTTCATATTGTTTGGTTTCATTCTTTCAGTTTCAAAATGATTCAACTTGACAGAGATCGAATAAAAATTGAAGAGTTGAATAGCTCTATTCTTTCTTTTCCATTTGTTAACAATATACTATCTACTCCAAGCTATAAACCTATATCATCCTTAGCATAAACTTTAAATGCCCTTATCATCCTCCTCAATACTTTTTTTGCATGGCTTTATAGCCCTTTGGTCATAGTTCCCAATTGCTCTACAAAATGGTTGAATCAGTTCACAGTTCTACCAATAGTGAATTAATGTCTCAATTTTCTCACATCTATTCCAAAATTTATCATTTTCTTTTTCTGTCAAATTAACCAATCTTTCCTGACACTATGTTGTTGTCTTTGCCATTCTTTTGCATTTATCTTTGATGATATAGCCCTCCTTCCATCTTTGGTACTTGTCTTTCAAAACCTGAGGTCATCAGGGATTAAAGCTACAATAGTCTTTGTAGAAGCCTCTCCTTTTTTTCCTTCCTTATACTGAGATTGTATCACCAACATTCAGGTTTGAAAGCTTTTCAACACTCCTTAGCCATTTCTGGATATGAGCTCCATTTCTATGACTTCTTCAATCATTCTCATGATTTCTTCAAATACCATGTATTTATTTATATCTTGTTTGCCCCCACATAACTTTATGGGGTCAACTTTCACACTTTTAAAAGGCAGAGCTCAAGCTACCGATCCTAAGTGCCAAAATGAATAAGGAAAAATTGACATTTACAATTGATTTTCCAATAGTGGATAACTCTACTCAATAGTCAGTGAGTCAATAAACATTTATTAGCCTCCTACTGTGTGTCAGACATCGTGCTAAGCACTGGGGATACAAAGAGTGGGAACAGACAATTTCTGCTGTCAAAGAGCTCACAGTCTAATGGAGGAGGCATCATACAAACAATTGTGTATAAACAAGCTACATGCAGGATAATCTGGAGATAAAAAAAACTGAGGGAAGGCACTAAAAGTAAAGGAGAACGGCATAAAATAAGAAATCTGGAAACTATTCAGTTAATTCAATTAATAACCAAAGTCTATAGCACCTGTGATAAATGGTTACTTTTTTTTTTAGTACAAGGGAATCTTATAGTATTTTTTTCCTTTGAGGAATGAGTTGAAATGATCCATGTTTGTCTGATGGAATCATGTTCCTCTCCCTCCACCAACCCTCTCATCCTGCAAATACTGAATGGCTCTTCCTGTCATGGATCAAAAGAACTCTTTTCTGAGGAAGTTTGTTATAATCTCTTTCAAGTTGAGATAAAAACAAAACAAAAAATCTGATCTTCAACTTAAACATTTATTATTGAACATGTATTCTATTCATGAGAATATATTATGTAATTGTTTATTTAAAAGGATGAATTATTAGACAGACAACATATTAATAAATTGTTGCTTTTAAGTCTAAATCTTGCCATCATCACACTCCTAAATGATATTAGCTGTGTAATTTTTTAAAATGACATTTCTCTTGTGAGTGGCATCATAGTTCCCTCCATTCAAGGGTGAAAAGTAAAGAAGAATGCAATTTTCTGTGGACCAAATGAAGCAAGTATTATTTTTCTTCTCTTTCTGTTTTTAAACCACCATCAATTACACTAATATCACGTATGCAAACGGGAAATGAGGAGTATAGTATTCCAGATGGGAGTTACTCAGAACAGATGTCTTATATTCTAGAAGAAAGATAGGAATTAAAATAAGGAATAATATTGAGTTTCTTAATGTTTATGGCTGCCTTCTAGATTGGAGGATATTTCATCTATTGAGGAGGAGCAAAAATATATTTAAACATCTTCAGAGCCTTGGCACAATTAGCAGGGGAAGGAAAGGATGAAGATCACAGTTTTGTCTTACTAAACCTCCTTCCACTTCTATAAGTTAAGTTGCTATCTCTGGAGATCTCAAACTAGGCATAGGAATAGAAGCAAGAATCACACCATTGAAAACACAGAAGAAACAGAGAGAAAAAGGGAAATCAGAAGACAAGTCTTATGGATCAAGTGCAATGCTTCATAGTATTCCCAGGCTGTCCTGTTCCATACCGCCCCCGGGAAATTTGATTATCTAGAAATGCATAATTATTTCCTTTAAGGATCATTTGAAGTAAACCAATAGACTTTGATAAAACTTTATTTTCATTTTTACATTTCAAAGACCATCACATTGATTAGATTTCAAAAGGAAGACATTTCCATTGCTTCGGTGTAGCCAGAGTATTTCTGGAAGGAAAAGATTCCAGTAAAACCTCATCAATATGTTACTAAGGATTTTATCTAGAATTTTTAGGGGAAGAAAATTCTGGGGTAGGCTCTGCTACCATTTCAGTGCAGTCTGCTAGCATTATTGCATGTTAAACAACATCCGCTAACTATATTCTCATGACTATTTCATTTTACCTTTAAAACTAAGGCAAATTTCAGAACCGTGTTACATACAAACACATTTATCAGAATACAAGCCAAAGGCAAATGTCTGTGTAAAGGAGAAGAATTCATTGTTGGTGGAATTGTAAAATGATCCAACCATTTTGGAGAGCAATCTGGAATTATGCCCAAAGTTATTAAACTACTTATACCTATGACCCAACAATACCACTACTTGGTCTATTTCCAAAGATGATTAGCGAAAAAGGAAAAGAGCCTCTATGTTCTAAAATGTTTATAGCAGCTCTCTTTGTGGCAGCAAAGAACTGGAAATGGCAGAGATGCCCATCAGTTGGGGAATGGCTGAACAAGTTGTGGTATCTGATTGTGATGGAATACTACTGTGCTATAAGAAATGATGAGCTGGGGAGCAGCTAGGTGGCACAGTGGATAGAGCACCAGCCCTGGAGTCAGGAGGCCCTGAGTTCAAATCCTGCCTCAGACACATAACACTCACTGGCTGTGTGACTCTGGGCAAGGCAATTAACTGTAATTGCCTCACAAAAAAAAAAAAAAAAAAAAAGATGAGCTCAGTGATTTTAGAAAACCATGGAAAAACTTGCACAAAATAATGAAGAGCAAAATGAGCAGAACCAAGAGAACATTGTATACAGTAACAACTATGATGTTTTAAGAATGACTTTGGGCAAATAAATCATTTTAACTATTATAAATACACAAGTTAACAGTAAAGAATATATGAAGATACTGATTCCAGAGAAAGAACTGATAAATAGATGTATGTATAATTTTACACACACACACACACACACACACATATATATGTACCTCTGTGTCTAATGGTAGCAATCTATATGGCAGAGGAGTGGAGATGAGGGAAGAAAAAAAGAAATTTACAAGATGATTTTGTTATTTTGTTGTGTATTTAAAAATAATAGCAAGTTGTGCATGACAGATTTGCAGTTTCACAAACTATCATCTTTTTTTATTGTACTGCATTGTGGAAATGCTTGTTTTATCCCATAGATTAAAAATAAAATTTAAAAAAAGAGAGAAAAGAAAATGAACTGCTCTGCACATCCTACTATTTCAGGGCAGAAATGTGAGCTTTGTCATTTAAAGCTTGTGTGACTTTGGGGCAAGTCAGTTGGTCAGTGAACAGTCAGCAAACCTTTGTTAAGTGCCTACTATGTGCCAGACACAGCACTAAACACAATGGATACAGAGAAAGGTAAAAGTCAGTCCCTGTTCTTGAGGAGATCAGAGTCCAGTAGGGGAGACGACATGCAAACACCAATACGCAAACAAGCCCTATACAGGATAAAATGGAAATACAATAGAAGGAAAGCACTAGAATTAAGGGAGATGGGTAAGTATTTCCCATATGAGGTGAGATTTTAGCTGAGAAGCTAGGGAAGCCAAGCAGCAGGGATGAGGAAGGAGAGTGGTCCAGGCATGGGGGCCAGTGAAAATGCCTAGATTTGGAGAGGAATGTCTTGGTCCAAAGAGGTCTGTGTCACTAGATTACTGACTATGTATGGGGGGGAGAGGGGCTTGGGGAGGATGACAGGATGGGTTAAGCTCTAAGAAGACTGGAAAGGTGGGGGAGGGTGGCAGGTTATGAAGGGCTCTGAATACCAAACAGAGAATTTCGTATTTGATCCTGGAGGTGCTAAGGAGGCACTGGAGTTTGTTGAGTATGAGTGCAGGAGGAAGGAGTATGCAGCTCATTTAACCTCTCTGTCTCTCAGTTTCCTTTTCTGTAAAACAAAAGTGTTGGACTAGATGGTCTAAGGTTACTTCCCCTTTTATATCTATGATCCTGTGAACTTCAAAGTTAAAATTTTGAAAGAGTAGAAGGGAAAAAAAAGAAGAATTTTATAGCTACTAGAAAAAATAGCAAAAGCCTCAGTGCTTAAATTAACTTATAGTTTGTCCAAAAATGTGAAATGGAATTCTGAGTTAATTCAAATACACTTGAGGCCCAAGTTCCCATAGCCAAAGGGAGACATAGAATAGTGGTAATTATCTAGGTAATGAAGATAAACACTTGTTCTCCTTTTTGGAGTTTTTAAGACTAGGGCAGACAATTATCCTGGGGCTGGTTAAAGTACAATCCTTCATGGAGGCAAAGGGATGATCCCCTGGAACAAATTCTGAGACCTTAAGTAATAGTGCATGGGGTTTGAATTTTTACAGTAAAATTAGATAACTTTTGCTTAAAGGTTCAGTTATACACTACTCTTTTCATGATAAATATCTAACTAGTATAATATTCAAGGACATGAAAATCAGAGTTCACCATTCAAAGGCCATTTCACCTTTTAAGAAAATATGGGAGGCATTTAAGCCTTCAAATTATATGAAATGGAGACTTTTTTCTTTTTCATAAAACTCAGCCATTTGGTAGAACTTAAATGATAAACCAATTAGTATAACAAATTAGAAATGCTATTTTGAGCACTACAAGTCAGAAACAATTACATTATGCTCTTTGGTTACTTACATTGACTGCAAATAGGAAAGATAATGTCTTCTTTTCTGTACTGATAGCAATGTTGTCAACAGGAGCCTTCTTTTCCTTGCCTTCTATTGTCCATTAAGATTGACTTGCCTGTATTCATTAAATGTAGACTCTGGGACCAATTACAGGATTTAAAAAAAATGATCTTAAATAATTAACAGCAATTTTAAAGATGACAAATGTCCTTTCTTCATTTCCAAACTCTGTAATGCTTTTGAGCAAATGACTAATGAGTGTTCCATTGACCCTTGCCACAGTTTTGGTAAAATACTGTATTAATGTTATGTCCTGCACTTGAGAGTTAAAGACTTTAATTTCAATGAGCAGCTTGAAATGGGCTTTTTAAAAAGAGGGGGTTCATTATGTCATGACATACATTTATTGGAAATATTTTGACAATATTACTCAAAGAACATTAAATGTCAGTTCCCAGTAGTTTTTGTTGCTTCTCAAATCTTACCAAATAATACAATTGTCATTTAAATGTCCCAAGACATTTCTTGGCCATCTAAGCAAATGATAGCAAAAAAAGTGATAGAGCTTTTTGTGGAATTATTTGGCTAATAGAATTATATGTAGTCAAACAAAGGTCATTTTGTGTCTGGAATTCAAGATGAGGGATAAAGAATTTGAAAGGAAAAAAGAATCATTTTCAGTTGCTCATGGAATCAAAGGAGGAGTTCATGTCCAGAAAGTGAACTGACATATTCAGTTATCTCTAACACCAAAGATGAGCCTTGGTGGGGGAAAGGGTTGTTACCAGATTTTGAATTATAAACGTGGGGAAGGTCAGAAGACTCATTTCTTTCTTTCTTTGTTTCTTTCTTTGTTTCTTTCTTTCTTTCTTTTTGGAGGTATTTGGGGTCAAGTGACTTGCCCAGTGAGTGTCTCAGGTCATATTTGGATTCAGGTTCTCCTGACTCCAAGGCCAGTGCTCTATCCACTGCATCACCTAGCTGTCCCTAGACCTCAATTCAAGTCCGCTTGAAATCTACTGTTCTACCACTTATTAGTTATGTAGCCTTGGGCAAATCACTTCATCTCTATGAAGCCTCAGTTTCATCATATGGGAATAATAATATTTTCCCTACTTACCTAACAGAATTGTCTTAAGGGAAGTGTTACAGAAATCTTAAAGATACACACACACACACACACACACACACACACACAGATAGATATGCCAACACGTACACACATATATATAGTTATAGTTATAATATCATATTATGAGCTGATGTGTCCAGCCTCTTAGCTCCAGCCAGACTTTTCCCAAATGTTCATAGAATCATAGATTTAGAGTTGGAAGGAGGAAGAGGTCATTGTGTCCAACCCTTCATTTGACAGATGAGAAAACTAAGACCAAGAAAGAGTGAATGACTTGCCCTCACACAGTTAGTATGTGTCTAAGGCAAGATTTGAACTTGGGTTTTCCTGGGTCCAAGTACAGCTTTGTATTCACTACACCATGTTAAGAGTCCATGATACACATTTCAAATCTAGTACCACATCTGAAAAAATAAGTCCAAGGGTAATGCCCTAGTGAGAGAGAATCAGTAGCTCCACCTTGGTATGTGAAGGATATTTGTTGGGTGTGGTGATTTTTATATTTGAACAAAAAAGGAATGATTTGAAACAACATGAAATCAATGATTTTTATGAGGTAGTAGTATGTCAATAGACTAAATTAAAATGTGGGCTGAATTTTAATCTAGGTTAGAATAGCCTTACCTTGAGCCAAGTGTTTGCCAACAATCTACATTCCTAAAATGTACAGGCTGCTAGAGCTGGGAAGGATTTAGAGATTATCCAGTCAAAATCCCTCCCTTTGCAGATGGGGAAACTGAGGCCCAGGGAAGTGAGGTGACTTACCCAAAGTTACACTGTTAATTATTGCAAGAAATGGAATGAGAACTCAGGAGTTCTATCTCCAAGCTAAGTCCAATGATCTTTTCAATCTGCTTAAACTGAATATGGCTTAGAGATGGCTAGAAATAGCCTGGATGTGAAACTAATATTAATGTTCCAGCTAGGTGGCTTAGTGGATAGAACACCAGACCTGGAGTCAGGAAGACTTGAGCACAAATCTGGCCCCAGAAACTTACTATCTGTGTGACCCTGGGCAAATTACTTAACCTTAGTCTTCCTCAGTTTCCTCTGTGGTGGATGATAACTGAAGAAATAATCCAAGTTATATGATGTATTAGCAAAAAGGCATAATAAATGGGTCAATGGGCTCCCCAGTCAGTCCAAAGACCCCCAATACAGAGTGAGACAGATTTTTAGGTATTAAAAAAAATCAAAAAGATAAATTAATTTAAAGAAAATAATTAACCAGGATACAAAATTTGGTAATCTGATTTCTAATCATAGGAAAGATTAGGGACTTTCAAAGTTGGGAGAAAGAGAGCAAATAGGTGCAATTCCCAGAAATCAAAAAAAAAGAGGCATCCCATTCCTGCAAGTGACTGTGTTCAATCAAAGGAAATTGGAAATAATAACTGATTGACCAATATGGGACCAGTTTTCAGATAAGATATATGGGTTGCTTGAGATGTATAATTGAGAGAAAACTCCTTTCCTCAGTCTTTGGATCTAACTGGGTTTCTGGTTAGCATAACCTAGGTCCTTAGTTAAGAGTCTCTAAGCAGTACTTAGAGGTGGTCCAGCTTCCTAGCCACACAGGGATAGGTTCAAACAATGCAATAAACTTTTCTCCTAATTTCCAAAATTGGAATAAAGTGTTCTCACAAGAAAGAAATTATAGACCCATAATTGAGTAGAAAGAGAACTGGGCTAAATCCAGAACTGAGTCACAAGATGGAATCAGTATGGTTAGCTCAAATTCCCACACCAAATGATAGCATCTACCTTGCAGGGATCAAAAGAGGTAATATTTGTAAAGTGCTTAGTACAGTGTCTGGCACATAGAAGGTACTTAATAAATGCTTCCTCCTTTACCTCTTCCTTCTTTTCTTGGAGGGAATTATAAGATAATCCTTTGAAACACATGAAGGGTGGGAAAGGGAATGATTCATTGATATCATTAGCAAGCCTTCCATTTTCTTATATCCTTCCTAACTATTTCCCAAACCCAACTCCCAAGTTGCTGCCCAAGTAAAGAAGGGCAATGGTAGCAACAATAATAATCAAACAGGGGTGGGAGAGATTTGGGTTTGAAGGATGATGTATGGTTAGACAATAGTGCATCTGAAAAAGAAGTTTTATTAGACTACAAAAGAATAAGCATTCATAAAGCACCTGCTATGTGCCAGGCACTATGCTAAGGGCTTTACAAATATCTCATTTGATCCTTACAGCAACCTTGGAAAGTAGGTGCTATAATTATCCCCAGTTTACAGATGAGAAAACTGAGGCAAACAGAAGGTAAGTGACTTGCCATGTAAGTAGTAAGTGTTTAAAGCTGGATTTGAGTTTAGGTCTTCCTGACTCCAGGTCCAGTGCTCTCTCCACTACATCACCAGTTGCCTGCAAAATCAACAGGAGTCAACAGTGTGATATAGCAGATGTATATATGTATGTATATGTATATATGTATATATGTGTACATATGTATACATGTATGTATATGTGTATGTATATATGTGTATACATATATATAGATGTGTATGTGTATGCATACATACATATGTGTATATATAACAGATAGCTATAACAGTAAATATTATTGTAAGAGAGTCCTAGGTCATTCTTATAAACAACTTAGATAAAGGCATAGTTGGTATCCTTATTAGATTTGCATATGATGTAAAGCTGGGAGGAATATCTAACTTGATCTTGACAGGCTAGAAACATTGGGTGGAAATAACAAAGTAAAAGTGAATGGGATAAATAGAAAGTTTCATAAATGAGTTAAAAATTGATTTCACAAGGTAGAAGAAGCCACAATTTATCTAAAAAAAGATCTTAATATAAAGATCAATATAAGTAAATGGTAGCCAAAAAGGCTAAAGCAATCTTGGATTTCATTGAAAGGGGCATAGCTTTCAGGATGTGACAGTCCCATTGTGCTGTGCATTGTTAAGACTATAATTGGACACCATATTTTAGAAAGAACATTGATAATCTGCTTCAGAACACCTACAGGAGGTCAGCTCAAAGAGTAAAAGGCTTTAAGTCCATGCCCTATGAGGATCAGTTTGAAGAACTCAGGATGTTAGGTATGAGCAAGAAAAGACTAGGTAGCTAGGTGGTGCAGTGGGCTTGGAACCAGGAAAACTCCTCTTCCTGAGTTAAAATTTGGCCTCACTCACTAGCTGTGTGACCCTGGATAAATCACTTAACCCTCTTTGCCTCAGTTTCTTCATCTGTGAAATGAGCTAGAGAAGGAAACCAGCATTTCTGCCAAGAAAACCCTCCAATGGGGTCACGAAGAGTCAGACATGACTGAAATGACTCAACAACAAGAAAAGACTTAGAAGGTACAAGATAGCCATCTCCAAGTATTTGAAGAAAGGTTAATTAAACTGGCTCTGCTTGACTCTAAAGGGCAGAACCAGGAACCATGGGTGGAAATTGCCAAGAGGCAAAATGAGGCATCCTGTGAAGAAAAATGTCCTAACAATTAGAGCTGTCAAAAACTAAAATGGGCTGAGTCTGGAAGGCAATGGCTCCTTACTTCCTCTAGGATCAAATATCCCCACTCTATATCCATATATCATGGTGTGATGGGTCGTGCCTCCTTTTCAACTGCTAATGCAATTGTGTTAATATGTCCCATTATTACGCAATGAATACTTTCAATCGAGACTGTTTTAGGCTAATACACAGAAATGAAAAGTACCACAAGCTCAAGGGCTAGTGGAGGAAATATGAAATTCTCTTAATGGATAGTGACATCTTTTGAGTTGAAACATGTTCTTTTCAAAAATTCTGCTTTGAGGTCTTTTTGGGGGAAAAGCATGAAAACAATTACATGACAGCATAATAATAGTTATCATTTCAAACATTACCTTGGCTACTGTCTACCACTTTTTTGCTGTGAGATTTAGTAGACATTTCAATCCAGAAAGACATGTTTTTTTAAAAGTTTATAAAATGTTATTTTGTGAGAGATTTGAAAAATTAAACCCTTATAAAATAATTTGGCCAATACCTTTGTTTTCTTTTCTCTCTGCTTTATATATTTAATTGTTAATGTCTGCATCTTAGCCTTTATATTTTTGAATTATTCAGTGAAGTCTTTAACTGCTGCCTGTGGTATTATAGCTTGTTGCCATAGAAATTATCTAACTCAAAAAATCTGTGGTCCAATTTTGTTGTAGCCTTGGAGGGGAAAAAATGATTACCTGTGAGGGTGAAAGGAAGAAAGATAGCATGGTCCAGAGGAAAGAATGCTGGATTGAAAGTCAAAGGACTTGAGTGACCTTGGGCAAGTTATTTAATCACCGGGGGCCTCACATACCTCATCTGAAGAGGTGATTGACCTAGATGACAACAAGGTTCATTTCAGCTACCTACCTGATGAGATTTTGGGAGATATGGAAAAGGAACCCTTTGCCTCATAGATTTATGCCTCATCCACTGTCCATGTCTAAAACCTCATATTTACAACTTCATCATTTTCTTTTTTTTAATTAATGTATTTATTTTTAGTTTTCAACATTCACTTCCACAAGATTTTGAGCTCCAATTTTTCTCCCCATCTGGTCCCCCCCACCCCAAGATGGCATGCATTCTGAGTACCCCTTCTCCTAATCTGCCCTCCCTTCTATCTCTCCCCCCCACTTCTCTTATCCCCTTCTCCTTCAATTTTCCTGTAGGGCAGGATAGATTTCTATACCTTATTTCCTGTATATTTTATTTCCCAGTTGCATGTGAAAACAATTTTTTTTTAATTTTGTTTTTAAAATTTTGGGTTCCAAATTTTCTCCCTTCCTCCCTCCCCACCCACCCTCATTGAGAAGGCAAGCAACTCGATACAGGTTATACATGTGTACTCATGAAAAAACTTCCATGATAGTCATACAACTTCATCATTTTCATCCAAGGGTTTTAAATACTGTTAAATATGGAAATAATCCTCAGTGGGTTAATATTTTGAATAGTTATCACTTGCTTGTACCTTAGTATGAAGGAAGCATCTAACTGGATTTTTTTCTTCTTTAAAAAAAAATTGTAATCTTTTGTTTTGAAAAAGTCATCCCTATACCCCATTAAAGAAGCCAACTCTTAAATAGCCATCCTTTAAAACAAAGACTAAAGGAGAAACTGGGCAGCTAAGTGGTGAAGTGGATAGAGTGCCAGGCCTGGAGTGGGGAAGACTCATCTTCCTGAATTCAAATCTGGCCTCAGACACTTACTGTGTGACTCTGGGCAAGTCACAACCCTGTTTACTTCAGTTTCCTCATCCATAAAATGAGCTGGAGAAGGAAATGGCAAACTGCTCCAGTATCTTTGCCAAGAAAACCCCAAATGGGGTCACAAAGAGCCAGACACACATCAAAAGCAACAGTTTTCAGTAAAAATCATTAATATTATTTGAAGATGATGGGCCAATGTAAGCTTGATTCTGTCTTCTGATTGAAGTATTATTTAATGGAAAAATAAATGAAGTATCTTTATTCAAACATTTGATATTGTGTCTTAAGGAACATTACTAGAAAATGGCTTTTGTATTACATATTTTTCAAGTGGACACCATCATGTGGTTTAGAAATTGACTGGAGGGAGGTGAGGAAAGAGTATAATTATTAATTATTGAGGTGTGAGTCTGTCCTCAAGTCATTGCGTACAGCAGAAGGTCCACCAAAGAGTAAAGGGGAGCAGATATGAAGGAAAAGGACAATTTGGGAGGTGAGAAGTAAGGATGGAGGAGAGGCACAAAAGTAGTCAGGAATATACTCATCCCATTAATCCTGTCCTGGAATTATGGAAGTCATCATTTGACTTTACTCTTCTTAGAGAAGCCTGGAGATTCACTCTAGTAGTTTAGGATTCTCCAGCATTCAGGATCAAAATAAATCCTAAAATATATCCAAGACATGGTCTTTGAGGATGAGGGCTGTTTCATTTTTGTTTCATATCCTCAGCTTCAAGAACAATGTCTGACCCAGAATAGGCACTTTAAAAAGCTTGTTGATTAATTTATTGATTGATTATTGTAGCCATTTCCTAGAACTTTTGCATGTGCCATGTGACAGCAAATCAAGTTGTCACTGGAATGCAAGCTCCTTGAGGGCAGGGACTGTTTTTGCCTTTCTTTGTATCCCTAGCAATTAGCATGGTTCCTCAAATATACCCAATAAATGTACCCAATAAATGTTTATTGAATTGATTTGTTGACTCCATATTCCTGAATCTTCTTAATAACTTAATAGACTGTGGGTCATGAAAAAGTCTCTCTCTGGATGGGTTAC
Source organism: Vombatus ursinus (assembly GCF_900497805.2). Classification (NCBI taxonomy): domain Eukaryota; kingdom Metazoa; phylum Chordata; class Mammalia; order Diprotodontia; family Vombatidae; genus Vombatus; species Vombatus ursinus. The sequence continues at coordinate 1,837,607 of NW_020954580.1, read as the reverse complement.
CACTTTGAAATGCTACGTTTGAATTGGGCAGCCCTTCACCAGACTTGCACTTGAAGATCCTCATATTAATAGGATCTGGCAGAGACGAACTCAGAATGATCTCAGAACCATGATGAAACATCAGAATAGGACTTGCAGAGGACATTAGGATTAGCAGAAAATTTCTTGGGTGCCAGGATATTTGTAATAGGGTTACAATATTCAGTCCCAACAGTTGGTCAAATCATGTCCACAAATATTTAGTAGGTACGTACTGTGTTCCAGGTATTATGCTAAGCATCGGGAATATAAATACAAGCAAAATGAAAGTCCCTGTCCTCAAGGAGTTCACATTATAACAAATATAATATGATAATATAATAATATAATAAATAAAAGGGAAGTAAAACAATAAACAATTAGTAAACAATATAATAAATAAAACAATTATTGATTAAACAATATAATAAACAAAAGGGAGTTTAAAAGGTGAGGAAGAAGGTACCCACTTAGGGGCATGGTGGAGAAGTTCTGAGTCAGGAATGGGGTTGGGAGATAAAAATTGGTAGGGTTAAGGGGAATTTTTCTTTTTAAAAAATTTTTATTTTCAGTTGCAAATTTTCTCCCTCTTACCCCTCCCCCGGCCCCTGTACTGAGAAGGCAAGAAATATGGCACACATTATACATGTGAAGTCATGCAAAATATATTTCCACATTAACCATGTTGCAAAAAAAAAATTAAGAAGGTGAAAAAAAATATGCTTCAATCTGCACTCAGCGTTCCATTTTTCATCAGAAGTCCTTTGGAATTAATTGTCTTGGATCATCGCATTGATTAGAGTAGCTTAGTCTTGCACAGTTGATTATAATTATAATATTCCTGTTACTATGGATTCTTCTAGTTCTGTTCATCTCATATTTTATCAGCTCATACAATTCTGTTTAGGTTTTTCTGAAATCATTCCGCTTGTCATTTCTTACAGCACAATAGTATTCCATCACAATCACATACCACAGTTTTTTAGCCATTCCCCAACTGTTGGGCATCCCCTCAATTTCCAATTCTTTACCACAACAAAAAGCGTTGCTATAAATATTTTTGTATATTTGGAGTTTTTTTCCCTTTTCTTTCATCTCTTTGTGATACAGACCTAGTGATGCTATCGCTGGGTCAAAGAGTATGGATAGTTTTATGGCCTTTTCGGCATAGTTTCAAATTGTTCTCCAGAACATTTGGACTAATTCATAACTCCACCAATGGGATATTAGTGTATCAATTTTTCCACAGCCCTCCAGCATTTGTCATTTTCCTATTCTATTAGTTGATCTGATGGGTGTGAGGTGCTACTTCAGAGTTGTTTTAATTTTCATTTCTCTAATTATTATCGATTTGGAGTTTTTTTCATATAAGTAGTAATAGCTTTACATTTTTAAATTATTAATTAAATTAATTTAATAAATAAAATTAAGTTGTTAAAAATTGCTTGCTCATATCCTTTGACCATTTAGTAATTGGGAATGGCTCTTTTTATTATAAATTTGACTTAATTCCCTATATATTTGAGAAATGAGACCTTTATCAGAGAAACTTGCCATAAAAATCCCCCCCACCTTCCTGTTTTTCTTCTAATTTTGGTTGCATTGGTTTTGTTTGTGCAAACCCTTTTTAATTTGATATGATCAAAATTATCCACTTTACCTTTTGAGATCCTCTCTATCTCTGGTTTGATCATGAAATCTTCCCTTATCCATATATCTGATGGTTACTTTTTTTCCATGCACTCCTCATTTGCTTATGATATTATTCTTTATGTCTAAATAATTATCTTGCTATCCAGCATGAGATGTTAGTCTATGTTTAGTTTCTTCCAGATTGCTTTACAGTTATCCCAGAAATTTTTGTTGAATAGTAAGTTCTTGCCTCAATAGTTTGAATATTTGAGTTTATCAAATATCAAGTTACTGTGGTTATTTACTTCTGTGTGTTATGTACCTAATCTATTCCATTGATCAACCATTCTATTTCTTGGCCAGTATCACATTGTTTTGATAATTACCACATTGTAATATACTATGAGATCTGATACTGCTAAGCAATATCAGGGCAGCTAGGTGGCACAGTGGATAGAGCACTGGGCCTGTAGTCAGAAAGACCTGAGTTCAACCATGGCCTCAGACACTTACTAGCTGTGTGACCCTGGGAAAGTCACTTACACCTGTTTGCCTCAGTTCCTCATCTGTAAAATGAGTTGGAGAAGGAAATGGCAAACTGCTGCAATATCTCTGCCAAGAAAAACCCAAATGGGGTCATGAAAAGTTGGACACAAGGGGCAGCTAGGTGGCGCAGTGGATAAAGCACCAGCCCTGAAGTCAGGAGGACCTGAGTTCAAATCCGGCCTCAGACCAAACACTTGACACTTACTAGGTGTATGACCCTGGGCATGTTACTTAACCCCAATTGCCTAAAACTTAAAAAAAAAAATTGGACGTGACTGAACAACAACTGCTAAGCTACTTTCCTTCACTTTTATTTCATAGATTCCCTTGATATTCTTGATCTTTTTTGTTCCTCTGATTGAATTTTGTTATGATTTTTTTCTAGTTCTATAAAACAGTTCTTTGATAGTGTGATTGATATGACACTGAACAAGTAAATTAATTTAGATAGCATTGTAATTTCTATTATATTGACTTGGCCTACCCATGAGCCATTAATATTCTTCCAATTGCTTACATCTGTCTTTATTCGTATGAAGAGTATTTTGTAACTGTGTTTATATAGTTCCTGTGGGTGTCTTGAAAGGTAGATTCCCAAGTATTTTATAATGTCTTAAGTTATTTTAAATGGAATTTTTCTTTGTATCTCTTCCTGCTGAGTTTTGTTGATAATATAGAAATGCTGATTATTTCTGTGAGTTTATTTTATATACTGCAACTTTGCTGAAGTTGCTCATTGTTTCAACTAGTTTTTTTTAGTTGATTCTCTAGGATTCTTTAAATATACCATCATATCATCTGCAAAAAGTCATAGTTTTGTTTCCTCATTGCCTATTCTTACTCCTTCAATTTCCTTTCTTTTTTTTCTTATTGCTATAGCTAGCATTTTTCATACAATATTGAATAATTATGGTGATAATGGACTTCTTTGCTTCACCCAAGAGAAGTTTTAATGGGAAATATGTCTAATGAGAGACATAAATTGATTGAGAACTGCTTATTTATGGAAGCCAAATCGTAAGTCTCATATAAATAGGTAATACTTGATGATTGATTGATGTCTCATATAAATAGGTAATACTTGATGATGATTGAAGGGAAATCCCACTTCCAAAAATAGAAAGTTGGATATTAATGTCACAGAATTAGGAATTTGACTGAATATGAAGTAGAATAAAGGAGATTATAATGAGTGGAGATGAGATTGCCACAAAAGTGCTGAAAAAGAGGAGAACTTTTAGAACCTTCAAGCAAAGGGGATTTCCAATTCCATTGATGTGTATGCTAATGGTTCGTAACCACACGTGCAGAAGAAAAACAGTGCTATGCTGACTACAGGGGAGGATAAGGGTGGAAAAAAGGAAAGATGTGTTTGGAGTGGTATATAACAGAACTTGACATTCCCACTGGTACCCATACACTTAAGCTGGACGTGGAGTAGGTACCCCCAGTAATGAGTCACATATGAAATGATGAATAAAGCTATATCAAATGGCTCAATCATAAAAAATATCCACACTCTATTTTCAAGTCATATATTCTTTTAGAGAAGCATCAGTTGTTCTCTAAAATGACAAATACTTTTTACAATCCATTTCAACTGAAAGGATTCTTTATTAAACTTCTGGCAGTGAGGCTGTTGGTCCAGCCAAATCCATGAATCTATCATAAAAGGAGAGTACTTGTCAGTTAATGTTGTAATATATGTGGACAAGGCATTTTATAAGTCTCTGATACTGAAAAGACTAAATAAACTATACTGAGTACTCATGTGAAAGATATTTATTGATTGATTATTGATAGTTGAAAGAATGTTATATAGATTTCTTACAACCACAAGCATGTGATTTTAATCCTAATCTTTATTCTGAAAAAATACTACCATATTGGCTTTTCAAAAATCATTTCTCTGAATTAGTCATTGGTCTACTTACCTCAAGCCTCTCCTCTTGACAATCCAATGTACAGCTGCCGGTAATATACCTAAAACACTGGTTTCACCCTGCTCAATAAACTCCAAGGGTTCCCTATTACCTCTAAGATCAAATTAAAACTCCTCCATTTGGTATTTAAAGCCTTAGCAACCCGTTCCCAAATAACCTCTTCAGGCCTATTCTACATTTCTCCAGTCAAACTGTCATTGTGGTTCCTTACATATCACATACAATTTCTTATCTCCATGCTTTTGCATAACCTGTCCATCATGCCTGGAATGCACTGCCTCTTCACCTCCCTCTCTTAGAATCCCTAACCTGCTTCAAAGCTCAGTTCAAAGGTCACCTCCTACATCAAACCCCAAATCACCATGTATCACTTTTGGTTCTGTATCCCCACAGTACCAACACCATAGGTGCTTAACGAATGTTTCCTAATTGATTTTTCTATAGAGAGGGTACCATTTTGGTCTTTCAACAATCATATCTCTGAATTTGCTTTCTTTCTTTCATATATCTTCTACTTGACATTGAACCATACACTCTTGGCTAGGGGTGGGGAACCTGTGGCCCTGTAGGTCCTCAAATGTGGCCCTTTGACTGAATCCAAATTTTTGCTCATGGCTCTACCAAGGGTCTTAGAGATTATTTGTCCCAACCCTGCTCATTGATAGATAAGGAAATTGAGGACCAGGGAAATTAAGCAAGTGGTCTAAGGTCCACAGTGAGTTACTGGCAGAGTCAGCTCTAGCACAAAAGTATGGTGTAGTTGAGGCTGGGGGTGGAGGGGATGAGGACAAGAGGGTTAATAATGGCCTAGATGACTATTCTTGCTCCTTATTTATACAGGACTTTAAAGTTTGCAAAATGCTTTTCATATATGATTTCATTTGATCCTTACAACAACTTTGTGAGGTAGGTGATATTATTATCCCCATTTTACAGATGAGGAGACAAACCAAGAGAGGTTAAGTGATTTGACCAGGAATCTGAGGCAATATCAGAATTTAGGTCTTCTTGACTCTAAGTCCAGATCTTTGTCCACTACACCAGTGGTAATAAATTCAAACAGAAATGGGGCCACTGATCTGTATATACAGATCCCAGGGGGCTTCATATTACTTAGTTTTAAAATGTAATGTTTTCTATTTTTGTTGTATTTTTATTGATTTTGTTAAATATTTCCCAATTACATTTTAATCTGTTCAAGCTGTGCTTGGGAGTACTGTGGGACACATGGGGCCTACACTGCAGGTTTGACACCTCCATAGGACACGATGCTGCCTCTCTCTTTTTATAAGCATATCTGCATCTTATGTAACCTCAAAAGTGAACTCAAATTTGAGAGACTCTCCAGAAGGAAATATGTTTGAACTTTACAACATAAAGTTTCCTGTAGCACTACAGCTTAATGAGTAAGGCTCCTCCCTGTTGAACTATATGCACATGTATGATAAAGGGGCTCCATGAGGCATATGTACACATGTGTATGTAGATGGTGCACATGACAAATACGAAATAATTCAAGGAACCAATCCTTTGCAAACCTAACCTTTCTACAGCCAACCATGGCAATAATAGATCTGGAATTATGACAATGAGGAAGCAGAGATCCCTTGATTTGGGTCAGGAATAGAAGAACAAGGAATGAGCCTCCAGAAGTGCAATCTCTGCCCAAGGTTACTGGTCCTCTTCAAGGGCATAAGACTAACTAGGCCTAGGATATGTGCCCACCAGGAGACCTAAATTAGCAAGCAAGCAGGGTGCAAAGTGGCCAATGACAGAAACAGGTCATCTCTTTGGGTTCACCTAGCTATGGATAGTGAGTCTTTTTGAGCCTTGCTGAATAAAAATTAAATCAGGGATGTAAAAGTGTGGGCATTGTTATTTGTGTGCTAATAAAATTGAAGTATCTTGCTGTTGTACCAACTTCCAAGTTCAGCTGAGTACCTAGCTCACTTTAGCAGAGCTCACCAGAGTGAGCTTAGAACCAAATACTTAGAATCAAACTTTCAGCAACCCAAATCTCCTGTCTCCTAATGTAGTGGCCCTTTCTGCCACATCACAATAATCTGCAACAATAACTTTCCATTTTGTTTGATCATTGATTTAAAGCCAGAAGGGACCTCAGACATCATAATAAATAACAGTTCACTTATAAAACACTTTAAAGGCTGAAAAGTGTTTTACTTAGATTGTCTCAACAGATTCCTTAGAATACCTCCCCTACTCCTTGCTTTACAAATAACTAGCCTAAGGTCACACAGGGAGGGTAGCAGAAGTATTTGAATACAGACTCTGTAACTCTCAAGCCAGAATTCTTGGTACCGTGCCATTCCATAGCATACCACCTAAATTGCTTTTCCATGATGCCTTTTTTTTCATGATGCCCTTTTTTAACATTTTCATGGGACCTGAATGGGACTAAATAGGGTCATGTGAACCTTGACAGTTTTAATAATCCCCAGGCAGAGCTATATATAAGCAAAATTCAGAATTCATTTCTTTAAAATGACCTTCTGATAAAGATAGAATCATATCAGCTATATCCTTGGCACCAGAGAAAGTAAATGAAGCTAAGAAATTCACTAACAGAGGGCAGCAGGAAAAGAAAGCAACCAAATGTAGGAAAAAAGGAGTGGGGATTTAAAAGAAATAATATGAATGGGAAAGGCAAAGCAGAAATTTTTTAAAGGAGAGGTTTGACTAGAAAGGGAGTCATTTATTGAGAAAAAAAATATTCCAGACCCCTCACCACCACCACCACTACCAACCTAAGAGGGCCAGACTCCCCCCTTACCACAAAACTTTGTCTTAACTATCAGAGGGCCTTTCTTCAAATAAGAGGGAGACAGTGGTCTTGGTATGCTGTGAAACTGATCTAGTTTCTTGTGTCCTCATTAGTTTTTAATTCTGATTTTATTATCATTGGCTCTATTTTATAGAATCAATAGGAGAAAGGGAAAAGAAAAACAGACAATTGAGGTGAGCTTGAAAATACCGAAAGGTTGTATCCAGATGACATTCTTAATATCAGTCCAAGTTTTTCTTTGAATTGTATAGTTAAGATCAATGAACAATATGGGAAATGTGCCAGATTACATGGTACATTAAAATAAATTAGAGCTATTTCCTCAAGTTCACAAAGTAGGCAATGCTATGGATCACTGCTTTTCCATTAGATAGAGAAATCCTTTCCATATCTTAGAAAGGTTGTATTTCAATTCCTGGAAAAGATATTTAAATTTATTTCCTTGACTTTATTTTCATTACAATTCTCCCTCCTATTAACTTGTTTTCATACACTAGAAAACCTGGGCCTCTCTTTTTTGACTTTTAATACTGAGAGTTGGATCATTATACTTTTTAATTCTAATTCTTTTTCAAATTCTATCATTTTACTTGCATATTAAAAATAAAAAAATAAAAATCTTTTTTTTTCTTGGTACAAAGCTCCAGCGGGCGTGTTTCTTAAATTATGAGCACCAGTCAAAACAGAGATTCTACTAAGTGTTCAGAAGTGAAGTCTAAATAAACTTCATTTGCATTAAAGGCCTCAGGCTCTTCCAGACTGATTTTTTTTCTTCTAGGTTGGATTCAGATTCCAAAATCATAATTAAATCAGAGTCAAATGATATAAGATCCAACTGTCAAAGAATAATCTTTTTTTAATTTAATTTTTCTCTTAAGGGTCTTTGCATTTAAGGTCACTTTGGAAAGAATATTTTTTGAATGATTATTTTAGAAGGAAAAAAAATCCTTTGAAAACCTTCCTCTTCTCTACATCTTTAGTCCTATCATCATAACTGGAAAATGGGGTGCAACTGTTGTTAATTTGCCTAATAGAATGAAAATTTAACAGGGTTGAGGGGAGTATTGATTTCTCCAGGTGATTACATACTAGTCAGTTTTTTTTCATGGCCGAAGAGAAATGGCCCAAAGAAAATCTGGGGTCATCTTAAAATATTGGAATTTGTACATCTGCGTTGCAAAGACGAATGAGCATCTAAATCAATATTTATTAGAGAAACACAAATTAAAATAACTCTAAAGAATCATCTCATACTTATCATATTGGCACATGACAGAAAAGGAAAATGATAAATGTTGGAGGGAATGTAGGAAAACTGGGTCACTAATATATTGTTGGTGGAATTCTGAATTGATCCAACCATACTGGAGAGAAGTTTGGAACAATGCCCAAAGGGCTATAAAACCGTGCATATCCTTTGACCCAGCAGTACTACTACTAGATCTGTATCCCAAAGAGAGTTAAAAAGTGGGGGCGGGACCTATTTGCACAAAAATATTCATAGCAGCTCTTTCTGGGATGGCAAAGAATTGGACATTGAGGGGATGCCCATCAATTGGGGAATGGCTGAACAAGTTGTGGTATATGATTGTAATGGAATACTATTGTGCTATAAGAAATGACAGGCAGGATGATTGTAGAAAAGCCTGGAAAGACTTACACAAACTGATGCAAAGTAAAGTAAGCAGAATCAGAAAAACATTATACACACTAACAGCAACATTGTAAGATGATCAGCTGTGAATGACTTAGCTATTCTCAGCAATACAATGATGCAAGACAATTCCAAAGGACTCATGCTATCCACTTCCAGAGGAAGAACTGATGGAGTCTGAATCTGGATTGAAACATACTATTTTTCACTCTTGTTTTCTTGGTGGGTTTTGTGTATATGTCTATATTTTCTTTCACAACATGATTAACATGTAAATATGTTTTGCATGATTGCACATGTATAACCTGTATCAAATTGCTTATTGTCTCCGGGAGGGGGAGGAGAGAGGGAGAGAATTTTAAACACAAAATTTTAAAAACTGAATGTTAAAAATTGTTTCTACAGGCAATTGAGATAAAGGATAAACTATCACTTTAAAAAAAAGAATGAGCAAACAAATCAGTGGGTAATGCTTACCTAAGAATGATATGCCTATCATGAATAGTGGAGAAGGAAAGTAGCATATACCTGTGTGACAAAACAGGGAACTCTGTTAATTACCCTAGGGCTAAGCAGCATCATTGTCCCAGGCTAGACAGGTCCAGCTGACTTCTCTTGAGAATATCTGACACTATAGGGAATGTGTCTTTTCTAACTCCCATCCCAGCAGAGTTCTTCCCCATTGGATCAGTCAGTCAACAAAGATTTATTAAATGGCTAAAGCATTGCATTATTGCTCAAGAGCATATATTAAAGTTTCCCCTGGAGTCAAATCCAGGACATGAGAATTCACTTTTAATCATAAAACACAGTAAAGGATACATAGGTAAGACAGAAGAATGGGAAATTAGGAAAGGCCTTTCAATGTTAGCTTCTGAAGGATTCCTCAGGAACCTGAAGATATAAATAGCAAATCCCCTGAAGAATTCCTTTCTGGTTTCAGGCAGCCATGATAACGCTGCTGGAATCTTTTACACTATGAAATATCCACTAGGGCCTCATCTAGCAAGGTTGACCGACCTTTAGAGTTCAGTGACATTAACTAGATGTAGAGACTAGGGAGATCAAATCTGTAAAATAGAGAGAGAGAGAGAGACAGACAGACAGAGAGAGAGAGAGAGAGAGAGAGAGAGAGAGAGAGAGAGAGAGAGA
>NW_020954580.1:1817150-1827849 GCF_900497805.2 Vombatus ursinus | reverse complement strand
AGAGAGAGAGAGAGAGAGAGAGAGAGAGAGAGAGAGAGAGAGAGAGATTTCCCATTACACTATGATGTGCTGTTTCTGGTCCTCTCGTTAGCGTATTTCATGTTTTTCTTTAAATCTTCAACGAAGGATCTACCCAACATACTAGAGGCTACACTCTGATCCTTTTAATAGCTCATGGGCACCAATGTACCACTTAGGTGGTCCATCTTTTATGTCTCATTCTCACTGTATGACTAACCAACTATTTTTCCGATCACTTCAGTGATTACGGACCTCTTTTGATTGTGTTTTGCAGTTTGTTATTTTAACTTTTCTGAGATCATAGCGTTCCCGTGATTCACAGCTCTCTAGAAATACTGAAAGGATATTGGTGTTGAAAAGTGCCTCATACAGTGCCTTGAACATAATAGCCACATAGTAAATGTTTGTTGGATTAAGAGGAATATGTGTGTGCGTGTGTGTGTATGTATGTTTTAAAAAGATGGTTCAGTTCAGAAAATCAACCAAAAAGTATTTTTTGAGGGCCCACTATGGGCTCAGCTCTGAACTAGATACTAAAATGGGGAAGAGACAAAGTATGATACAAGGTCCCTGGCGTCCAGGGGCTTAAAGGCTACTTTGGAGTGAAAGAATAACATAAATCAAATGATGTAATTTAGAGCATATTTTATTGGTACTTTCTATCTTTACATTGAAGTATATACAATATTCTGTCGTGTGGTCTCTTACCTCTCTGCTGTTAGGGAAGAACTATGCTTCCATAAATAAGGCAATATTAAGCAACATGTAACAATATCTAATTAACTAGAAAGTTAATGAGCTGTCATTATAGCACCCACTGAACTATAATTAAATGTGAAGTTGTCTGGTCCTAACTGAAAATGCTTTGAGATTTTAGAGGAGAGGAAGTTTAGTGAAGAATAATAGGCAGGACTTCCTGGAAGAGGTAAGAGTTGTCTTCATATCCTCAGTGCCTAGCATGATGCCTGGTACATAATAGGAGCTTAATAATTGCTTATTTATTGAGTGACTAGAGAAGGACCTTCAAAGATGGACAGGATTTAATAGGATGGAAAATGATCATCTCCTTTCTGCCTTTCAGAATCTTTACGTTCTTTCAAGGCTCAATGCTTTGGTGAATTCTTCTGATTGCCTGGTAAAAGTGCTCTCTCTCTCTCTCTCTTCACATATCCTTACATTGAATCGTCCAATCTCTCCTTTGCTCTTTCACTCCTTAGCCCCTGCCCCCACCACCATCTTAAATGTAAGTTTCTTGAGGGTAAGGACAACTTTACACTTGTGTTTCTATCCCCAGTGCCTCACACATAGTAGGCCCTTAATAAATGTTTGTTGAACCGATTGAGTTACAAGTTGGGGAATCATTGCATAAGTGGTAATAAATGAATTTAGGGAAATGGATGAATTTTCTTAAGGAGAAAGGACAAAGGTTCAAAGATTTAGCCTTGTGTAACATCCAGTTCGTGAATGAGTTGAAAAAGTTGAAACAGAGATAGGATAAAAACCAGACTCAATGGAAGAGTTTCAAGAAGAAAGAGATGGATAACAATGTCAAGAAGTCAAGAAAATGAAGTCTGAGCAGCAAGGTGTTTATTGGTGATTTTTAAGAGAACAAAGTGATGAAAGGGAAAACTGAAGGCAGAGGATTGGTGAGGGCATGGACAAAGAGGAAACAGAGGCAGTGGATGTTTGAGAAGTTGGGCAGTGAAAGAAAGAAGAGTGTTAGGAAGATAGCTAAAAGGGCAGCAGGCTCAAGTCACATTTTTGGTTTGTTATTGTTGGTGTTCCCCACCCCACCCCCCAAAATAGGTGAGACAGGAAGAAGAGAGAGAAAAAAAGTTGGAGGAAGAAGTACAGGTCTTCCACACCTGGGGAGCAATTCAAACAAATGATGCAATTAAAAGCTTGAATAAGCAAACACCCAGAGTGGAGCAGGTACTATGACAAACTAGGTGGTGAAGGGAATAGAGTGCTAGGCTCAGAGTCAGGAAGACTCGTCTTCCTGAGTTCAAATCTGGCCTCAGACATTTACTAGCTGTGTGACCCTGGGTAAGTCACTTAATGCTGTTTGCCTCAGTTTCCTCATCTGAGGAAGAGCTGGAAATGGAAAACCGCTCCAGTATCTTTGCCAAGAAAACCCCCAAAGAGTCTGATGAGCTGAAAAATGGCAGAACAAAAAGGTTCTATACCTGAAAATAAGACATCATTTTTGCCCCAAGGATGACGTTCCCAGAACCAAGGATGAAGTGTGATGGAGCAGGATGCGTAAGTGGGAATTTTCCTTCCTCCTGCAGACTTATGAGCAAAATCTATTCCTTCCAGGTCCCTGGGGAAATGCTGTCCAGGTTTTGAATCCCACTTGGCATCTTTCCCTGATGTTGTGAGGTCCTATTTCCACCTCTGAGAGCTCTATAAGCCCAGGGTCTCAGTGTACAGGAATCCCCCACCCTATCCTCACAGAACCCAACAGGAACAGCCATGGGTGTGGCAAAGTCCCTTTCTCTCTGTTCCCAAAAAACCTTGCTCTGTTCCAATGTGTTTGTTTCTTTTAAGTTGCTCTGTCTGGCTCACTGTAGCAGAACAAATCCTGTGAGTTAAAACACAGTTGCCAAGGAGACCATTGTTTTAAAAATAGGAACAACATAAACTCTTTAAAGGACGGGGAACTAAGACTGGAGAGGAGAGAGTCCTTTCCTTTAAGAGGGGAAAATCACTCCCTTCTGATTGCCTCCATCCCATCCTATCACCAACTGCATGGTGTAACCTGCATGATCAATCTGTGAAATAACTGTGTTGTTTTTTTTTTTTTTAATTTCTGTCCATGGTCAGAGAGAGAAGAAACTAGGAGAGCAAAGGCACCATTAGGAAAAGTCAAATACTTCTGAAAGGAATAGTTTAAAAATTAACTCACCCAAACTCACCACCCAAATGCTTGTCTTTTAATAAGTCTAAATAGGTCATTAGGTATCTTTCTAGAGGGTTGGTTTTTTTTTTTAAAGCTTCATCCAGGACTTCTGACACCTGATAAAGAGGTTAAAACAATAAAACCATGTTTCAAGGAAGGATTTTTGGTTCCAAGGCAAAGAATTCAAGAAAAGTGAAATGTTCTTCCTAAACCTGGGTTCATAAGAAAACCCTGAATTAAGCAATGATTGATAACAGTTAAGAATTAATGTGGGACTCCTGGGTCATGTGGCCAACAAGATGACGACTTCTTCATTTTTTTCAGTCCTCATGACTTCTCAAAACTCTCCAAACTAGAAATTATGATAAAAAACAGTTTCAGTTTTTTCCATGATTTAAGTCACCAAGAACCTTAATGAGGTAACAATTCAATGAACATCAGAAAAGGCTATTATTCCCTAACTCCTAAAATCTTCACTCATTACCCCCTCTCCAGGGCTACACAAGCTGAAATGTGGACTTAGAACTCAGGCCTCCCTCTTCTTCCTCCCAGTGCCTTGGAAATCCACAAGGCAGAAGTTTGCTCCAACAGGAACAGCAGGACAGTTCTGTGCTTCCGCAGAACTCAGCCAGAAAACTGAGGAAAGAGGGAAAAGTGGGGCAGAACACTAGTGTATGGCTATGAGGCATTCCACTAAGCTGGGGGTAAAGGACCCAACATGCAGCTGGGGCCAGTTCTCTTCCCCCATAAGTCACTTGGGGAAGAGATTGAGGCGGTGTGAATTACTTAGTGTGAGAGGAGGCTGAGATAGCTTCGAGGTCCAGGCCCCAGGGAAACCTCCATCAAAAGGGAAGTCAGGAAGTGAGTAAGAAGGAAATATAAGCAAATAAGACTGAAATTACCAAAGATCTCAGGAGGAAGAATCCTCAATGAAAGGCCTTGAGCATAAGCACATAAATTAACAGGGAATACATGTCTCTATTTCTTGTAGTTCAGTTAATTTTTTCCATTATAAATTTAGATTTTTAAGGCATTTATAACATCTACAACATTATTTATTTATTTTTACATTAATTTTTTTAAAAAATTTGAGTTTCAGAGCAGCTAGGTGGCACAGTGTATAGAGCACCAGCCCTGGAGTCAGGAGGACCTGAGTTCAAATCCAGCCTCAGACACTTAACACTTACTAGCTGTGTGACCTTGGGCAAGTCACTTAACCCCATTGCCTAGCCAAAAAAAAAAATTTAAAAATTAGAGTTTCTAATTCTTTCCCTCCCTACTACCCCTCTCTCATCCATTGAGAAGGCAAACAATATGTCAATTATACATGCGAGACAATTTCCATATTAGCTATGTTACCAAAAATGAAAAACAAGAATCATAAAGAAAGTAAAAAAAAAAAAAGTATGCTTCAAACTGCACTCAAAGTTCATCAGTCCTGTCTCTGGAAGTAGATGGCATTTTTTTACCCATGAGGCCTTTGGATTTGTCTTGGGTCATTGTCTTGATCAGAGTAGCCAAGTCATTCACAGGTGATCATTGTATAGTATTGCTGTTACTGTGTACAATGTTCGTATGATTCTGCTCATTTCACTTAGCAGCAGTTCATGTAAATCTTTCCATATTTTTCTGAAACCATCATGTTTGTCATTTCCTACAAAACAATTGTATTCCATGAGATCATATACCACACCTTGCTTAACCATTCCCCTACTGATGGACATCCTCTCAATTTCCAATTCTTTGCCACTACAAAAAGAGCTGCGATAAATATTTTTGTTCAGATAGATTTGTTTCCTTTTTCTTTTGTCTCTTTGGGATACTGATCTAGTAGTAGTTTGGGGTCAAAGGATATGCATAGTTTTGTAGCCCTCTGGGTATAGTTCCAAAGTGTAAAACATGTAATGTTAATAGTGATATTGGCTTGTTGTTTGTGACTTCATTCTGAAGAATGTGGTTCCCTTGTTTATCCTTTTTTATGTTTTGAATGTCTGAATAATAGAAGGGAATATGGCCTCCAGATTAATGAAATTATGAATATATATAGGAAGGAAAAAGAAAATGAATTAACATCTGATGAGATGAAGAACACCATGGATTCCCAAGACAGCATAGAACCACAGCAGGAGGCTCTTAAATGACTTAAAAGACAAATAAGAATTATGAAAAACTGTGAAAGCAAAATTTATGGCCTGCACAGCAGTAGGAATGAAAGAACAGAAAAACCTGAATCCATGCAGTAAGTCTCACTAAAGAAACGAAGGAGAGAATAACTTATTGGGAATATAAATGCAGAGAAGTGAAAGACTTTCTGAAAGAGGAGAATCAAAAAGTAATAATGTTAAAAGAAAACATAATCACTGTACCAAAAAAAAAAAAAAAGCATTGATCTCAAAGACAGGATGCATAGAGACAACTTTAGGAAAATAAGTTTCCAAGAAGAACATGACAAGTCAAAAAAAACAAAAAACAAAACAAAAAAAAACCCTTACCACCACAATTAGAAATAATACAAGAAAACTGTCCAACACTTTCAAACACTGAAAACGAAGTATCAGTCAAAAGAATCCACAGATTGGCTCCAGAAAAAAAATTACCCTAGGCTACAAACTCCAAGACACATAATGGGTAAATCTAATAATTCCAATAATAAGTCCTTCAAGTGACAAGGAGGAAGACCTTTAAATATAGAGGAAGGGAAATCTGAATAACACAAGACAATTCTACACTAACTATAAACCACAGGAGGTGAAAAAATTATGTTTTCTGAAGAGCGAAAGAGTTCAAGATTCAATCCAAAGTGTTATACCATACAAATCTGATCCAAAACATTAATGAAGAAAAAGATGGACATTCAATAAAGATTAAAATGTTGTTCAAAGCATTCCTACCCAAAAAACACATGAAAAAGATCTTTTGCATAAATAATGAAATTTACAAAACTAACAAAAAAAAGTTGAAGGGAAAGAGAAGACAGGAAATTTTACTTGAATTCATACCAGAAAAAAAAAGGAAAAATTAAATAACTAGGAAGAAAGGAAAAGGAACTAATAAGGCTAGCAAAACTCTAAAACTATGGAAAGGGGTAACAGACAAGAAGAGGGCAAGGCTTTAGGGTGAGGAGATGAGAACCAGTAGGACCAGGGTTGGCTGAAAGCAGATTAAGCTAAAATAACTGAAGGTTCAAAGTATTGTGTTTACAGAGGAAGAAGGAAAAACATCCCAATCTGAAAATAAAATTAGAAACAAATGGAGGAAAATACAAGCCTAACTATAGTAATTTTAAATGTGAATAAATTAAACACAAAATAGAAAAAAACCCAAAACAGAAATATCTACTTTAAAGATAAAATGCCATCTCCCTTCTAAAACTGGAGGGGAATGACATTCCAACCTGCAATCAGCCTGTATTCAGATTAGGCCATCAAATTGTCCAAATAGACATCACCAATGTGAGAAATGTGGTTTAGTCACTCCTTGGTAGGGTTAGCAGCCACAACTCACTTCTCCCCTAAAAACATACCATGTGGAGTTCTGTCCTCCCTTAAGAAACAAAACTTAAACTGAAGTGAGCAAAGGAACATTTATTTATTTACAATTCTTGCAAGAATTGTGTGTGTGTGTATGTGTGTGTGTGTGTGTGTGTGTGTGTGTCCCATCTTTTATTTTATTTATTTTTGGGGGGGTACCACACACACATACATACACACACACACACACACACACACACACACACAGACACACACACACACACACCGACAGATGCCAGAGCAAGCCTTTTATGCAATTACTTCCTTCTTGTCCCTCCCTTCAGAGCCAGGATTGGTCCCTGGTCTTCCAGGTTACAATCTTCCTGATACTCTCACTTCATAACATGTCTCTCCTCCTGCTAACAAATGAAATGTGCCTAGTTCTGTGCTATTGCTCCCATCTGGGCAGAGAAGTTAGTATTAATGAGCCCATTGCATGCGCACTCTAAGTAAAGTTTAACCTTTATCATAATTCCAGCCTCTTTAACCAAACAACCAGTTTCATTCATTTTCAGCCTGATCTAGAACCTCTGAGCTACTTTTTCTTTCAATTTCCTTATATGAAAACATTCTTACCTCTCACAGCTAACATGTGAATTTAAATTATTTTCTAAATTATCTCTGGTGAAATGAGTGCTCTCTTGATTTTCTAGGACACTTACAGCTTTGCCCAGACTCACATAGCTAATATGCCTCAGGGGTAACTAAGTCTTGCTGATCTAGAGTCCAGTTCTTATTCCAGGACACCAGAAAGCTGCCAGAGTTAGACTAAAATGTCTTTGGAAAATGTTTAACAAAATAATATATATATATATATATATATATATATATATTTATATAATCCAACATAGATAATGTTAATTTTTGGTTTTCTAAGTCAGTATATAGGCAGCTAGGTGGTACAGTGGATAGAGTGCTGGGCCTGGGGTCAGGAAGACTCATCCACCTGATTTCAAATCTTGCCTCAGATACATACTAGCTATGTGACTCTGGACAAGTCATTTAACCCTGTTTGTCTCCATTTCCTTATCTGTAAAATTAGCTGGAGAAGGAAATGGCAAACTACTCCAATATCTTTGCCAAGAAAACCCCCAAATAGGATCTTGAAGAGTCAGACACCACTGAAATGATGGAACAACAACATCAACAAAAAGATTAAACAATCCAATAAAATGAAAAGAGGTGATAGGTTAAGAAAGCAAAACTCTTTGAACTGTTGCCCTCAAGAAACACACCTAAAAAACATAGAAATACAAAGAAAGAGAATAAATGACTAGGAAAAAAATTTATTATCCCTCAGGTGAATCCAAGAAAGTAACAGTTGCAATCATATCATCAGATAAAACAAAAACAATCTTTCAAAACATAAAAAAGGATAAATAAATGAGGAAACTATTTTATGCTAAAAAAGGAACCATGGACAATAAGTCAATATCAGTATTAGACTTACATGCTCTTAATGACTTAATATCTGAATTCATAAAGAAAAAAATGAATTGAACTATAAGAAGACATAGTAATATAATAGTGGCAGGAGATTTGAATGTCCTTGAAGTTTGGGATAATTCAAACAGAAAAATAGACAAAAGGAAAAGTAAAGAATTGAGGAAATTGCTGGATGTAGATGTAAAATAGATGTAAAAGATTTATCTCATCTCCTAAATGGAACTGCTAAAGAATATAAATATTTCTCAGTACCAAATGGAATTTTTACAAAGTTGACCATATGCTAACAAATTTAAAAGGCAGAAAAAATAAACATGTCCTTTATAATACATAATGCAATAAAGCTAGTCATCAGTTCAGGGAACGCAAATGAAAATATAGACCAAAGAGCAAATCTAGAAACAATAATTACATGAAAGAAAATTATAATAATTAAATAACACACTGAAATTTCTAGAATGAAGATAAAGAAGTCATCAGGGGAAAAATCATATCCTGATAAACATATATTGATAGAAGTTTAAAAGTCAACAAATAAAACTAAAATAAGTGCAAAAGAGAAGATATTAAAAATTAGAGAAGAAAATGATAACTGGAAATCTAAAGAACTATAGAAAGGATAAATAAAATTACAAGTTGCTTCTTTGAAAACACTAACAGAATTAATGAGCCTTTCACCAATCTAATTCAAAAAGAAAAGAGCAAAAAATCCAATCAACAAAATAGAAAATGGAAGATGGCAGAGGTAAAGCAGTGACTTGCTTGAACTCTCCCCCAAACCCCTCCAAATACCTGTAAAAAATGGCTCTAAACAAATTCTAAAGCAGCAGAACCCACAAAAAGACAGAGTGAAACAAATTTCCAACCAAAGACAGCCTGGATGGTTGATCAGAAAGGTATATCGCACCAGGTGGGGAGAGGAGCACAGCTTGGCGTGGGCGTGCAGGCCATGGCTAACCTGGAGTACACCTCAGAGGACTGATTCATGGGCAGCTGTGGTGGTTTCCAGACTTCTCAACACATGAACACCAAAGACAGCTTGGAAGGTCAGTGGGAAAAGTCTGTGACTGCAGTGAGAGAGAAGCTGGAGTGCAGCCATGGGGCGGTGGCTGTGTCCTGAGCTTCTGGCCCACAGACTGAGGGAGAATTGAGTGGCTGATCAGAGAGGGATTACAAGGATCTCTTGGTCAGTGCTGAGACAGGAATCTCTTGCTTTGCCCTGCTTGGATCTGGGTCACAGTTCTGAGGGGCAGTCCTGGGGTGAGGAAGAGTGCTGGCATGGTGGAGCTTGTTGTGGTGGTGGAGAGGAAACACCTCCCCCCTTATCATACCACCTTGGAGGAACTGAAAATTTACAGGTCCCTAGAAATATCTCTGAAAACAGCTGTACAAACCCCCAAAGCTTGGGACAGTACATTCTCCACATTGGAAGCAGACTCTTACCTTAACAAAGAGTTTAAAACTTGAATAATTGTCCAGGATCATGAGTAAGTAGCGCAAAAAGAGTCAGACTATATTATATTACTTTGGTGACAAAGAAGATCAAAACATACAACCAGAAGAAGACAACAAAGTCAAAGCTCCTACATCCAAAACCCCCAAGAAAAATATGAATCAGTCCCAGGCCTTGGAAGAGCTCAAAAGGGATTTTGAGAAGCAAGTAAGAGAAGGAGAGGAAAAACTGGGAAGAAAAATGAGAGTGATGCAAGAAAAACATGAAAAACAAGTCAACAGCTTGCTAAAGGAGATCCAAAAAAATATTGAAGAAAATAACACCTTAAAAAATAGCCTAACCCAAATGGCAAAAGAGGCCCAAAAAGCCAATGAGGAGAAAAATGCCCTAAAAAGCAAAATTGGCCAAGTGGAAAAGGAAGTCCAAAAAATTACTGAAGAAAATACTTCCTTAAAAATCAGAATAGAGCAATTGGAAGCTAGGGACTTTATGAGAAATCAAGACACTGTAAAACCAATCCAAAAGAATGAAAAATTAGAAAACAATGTGAAATATCTCATTGGAAAAACAACTGACCTGGAAAATAGATCCAGGAGAGAGAATTTAAAAATTATTGGACTATCTGAAAGCCATAATCAAAAGAAAAAAAGAGCTTAGACATCATCTTTCAAGAAATTATCCAGGAAAACTGCCCTGATATTTTAGAACCAGAGGGCAAAATAGAAATTGAAAGAATACACCAATCACCTCCTGAAAGAGATCCCCAAAGGAAAACTCCTAGAAATGTTGTAGGTAAATTCCAGAGTTCCCAGGTCAAGGGCCAGAAAGAAACAATTCAAGTATTGTGGAAATACAATCAGCATAACACAAGATTTAGCTGCTTCTACATTAAGGGACCACAGGGCATGGAATATAATATTCTGGAGGGCAAAGGAGATAGTATTACAACCAAGAATCACCTACCCAGAAAAACTGAGTATAATCCTTCAGGGAAAAAAATCGCCATTCAGTAAAATAGCAGAATTTGAAGCATTCTTGATGAAAAGACCAGAGCTGAATAGAAAATTTGACTTTCAAATACAAGACTCAAGTGGAACATGAAGAGGTAAATAGGTAAGAGAAATCATAAGAGACTTATTAAGGTTGAACTGTTTACATTCCTGCATGGAAAGATGATATTTGTAACTCATGAGACCTTTGTCAGTATTAGGGTAGTTGGAAGGAAAAAATTATATGTATTTATACATATATGTGTGTATATATATATGTATATATATACATATATATACATATAGATAGGTAGATAGATAGATAGATAGATAGATAGATAGATAGATAGATAGATAG
>NW_020954580.1:1716209-1817140 GCF_900497805.2 Vombatus ursinus | reverse complement strand
GGAGGGGATAAAGGAGAAACTCAGAAAGATAGGTAGATTAAGGTGGGGGATAGGGAGGGAGAATAAGGGAGGGATTTTTTGAGGGGTGGGTAGATTAAAGAATAGCAGGGGAAGATAGCAGCAAGAAGTAAATTAGAGAAGGGAGGAAGGATAGGGTAAATAGGGTGAGAAGGATATTGAGGAAAAATAGGATGGAGGGAAATACACAATAAGTTATTACAATTTAGAATGTGAATGGAATGAATTTACAAATAAAACGGAAGTGAATAGCAGAGTGAAAAAAATAGAAAATGAATGAAGTAAAATCACAACAAAATCAAAAGAAATAGAAAAATTATTGGAACTTTATATTTACTGTTATATGCTGATGAATTGAAGAACACAAAAGAAGTAGAAGAATACTTCAAGAAATATAAAATATCCAAATTAACAGAAGACCAAATGGAGATCTTAAACAATACCTGATCAGAAAAGGGAGTAGAGTCATTTTTAAAGGAAAAAACTCCTGGTTCATGAATTCCCAGGAGGAGTCTACAAAATTTTAGAAGAATAATTAGTGCCCAAACTATACAAATCAATCTCAAATACTGAGAAAGCAAGTATCCTACTAGATTCCTTTTTATGAAACATCACACACACACACACACACACACACACACACACACACACACACACCAAGGAAGGATAAAGCACAAAAGGAGAGCTATAGACCAATATCATTAATGAATATTGACTAAAATTTTTTAAATAAAATCTTGTCAGAGTACAGCAATTCAAACAAGAAATCATTTATCATGACCAGGTTGCATCTATACAAGGATGTTTCAACATAAGAAAAACAATAAACATAATTAGTCATTTAAAAAAATTAATGGTTCTGGTCTTGTCTTCTCGACTAAATTATAAACTTCTTGAGTAAAGGGATCATGTCTTCTGGTGTATTTCCCAATATGCCAGGGTCAAAGCAAGTACTCAACACTTGACTAACAAGGAACACACACCTAAGTACATCTATGTCTTTATATAACTCACTAGATTAATCTTTTCTATCTACCTATCATTTTATTTTATTTTTTTTAAATTTTTTTCTTTTTTGTGAGGCAATCGGGGTTAAGAGACTTGCCCAAGGTCACATAGCTAGTATGTGTCAAGTGTTTAGTCTGAGGCCGGATTTGAACTCAGGTCCTCCTGACTTCAGGGCCAGTGCTCTATCCACTGTGCCACGTAGCTGCCCCTCTACCTATCATTTTAAAAAAAAATAGTGGTTGCTAAAACTAGGAGTCAGTCCATGTTAGCAAAAGCCTAGGCAGATTCATGGGATTAAGCAGAGAATAAATGATCTACAAATTACCCTTTATAGATCCTAAATCCTAGGATTTTATAACCCAAGTTTTAATTATGAGTAACACCACGTTATTATCTGAGGCATAGATGGATTAACAAGAATATGCCTAAGAAAAAAGCAGAGCAGGAGATTGTTCTGAAGTTATGATTATGTAAAATATGGTCATTGGTTCTAGCCCACTGGAAACAAGCAGTATGAATTCCAATAATGGACCACTTCAGGTGAATTTGTTATTCACCTTTTTGGCAGTTAGGTGGCACAGCGGCTACAGTGCAGAACCTGGAGTCAGGAAGACTCATCTTCATAAGTTCAAATCCAGCCTCAGACACTTCCTAGAAGTGTGATCCTGAGCAAGTCACTTAACCCTGTTTACCTCAGTTTCCTCATATGTAAAATGAACTGGAGAAGGAAATGGCAAACCACTCCAGTATTTTTGCCAAGAAAACACCAAATGGGGTCATGAAAAGTTGGACATGACTGAAAAATGATGGACAAGTGGAACTTAGCTGTATCTGGTCTGTTAGAAGGCTATTTACTAGAGTGTTCATGAAAGAAATGATAAAGCCTAATAATTGTCCTAAGTGGCACATCTTATTACTGAATTAGATCCCCTGAAGCAGCAGAAGGTGGTCCTAGTGTTTTCTTCACCTGCTAGAGCACAGGTCTGACTGTTATGCTCCTCAGACATCATGAAGACATTTTGTAGAAATTAACAATGCTAAATCCCAGTTTACACAAGATTAAGACAGAATTTTAAAAAGCTTATGATTTTAAAATTTTAAATTTTAAAATAAGGCTGGTGATGTACTGGAGGAGGACTATGAAAGTTTAGTCCTTAATTCCCAGACCAAAACTTAGCAGAACATAATCTGCAGAAGGACCATATGAGTGTTTCCTTCCAATATTGCTTCTTTTACAACCTTCCATAGTACACTAGGTAGCCCCTGAAAAAAATAACCAAATGCTCCATAATGGTCTTTTGGACAGCTACCTAAACTTGTTCATGTAGAAAAGGAATATGTGTGCAAGGTCCAACTGCAATAGGACGTATAATAGAACAAAGAATACTTCTCTGTCTCTGTTATGGGAAAGCAAGGAATGCCAATAATATGTATGTGTCCTCAGTTTGATAAATACATGTACATCTGGAAGAGGAGATGGGGTATTATGTAATGGAAGGTATTGAATTTGGGATCTGAAGACCTGGGATCAAATGTCACCTATCATACTTCCTAGCTACTCATTTCCCCAGGTATAAAATGGCAATAATAATATCTGTAGAATCCATCAAACAGGGTTGTTATGCCAATCAAATGAAATGATATACATAAAATGATTTGTAAGCTCTAATGTACTGCACGAATGCTACTAATTAGGGAATTTTCTTTCTTTTTTCTCCTTGTTTTTGGAAGGATAATTTTTATGTTGAGGTTTCTCATTCTCTGTCTCCCTTAGTGTCTCTGTCAATTTTTCTGTCTATCTCTATCTCTCTGTCAATCTCAGTTTCAGTCTCTGTGTCTGTCTGTCTCTTTCTCTCTTGCAGATAAGCTTAGAGATCACCTGGCCTCTTCTTCAACCTCTTTTCTGAGGATTAAGAGATTTTCTTGCTTTTTCTGCCTAAACAGAAGCTCTGATATACCTCAGCAGTAATGGTTCAATATGACCTTGAAAAAGATATCCTTATTGCTCCAGCCTATTTTCCTGGAGGTACTTTCAATGCAAGTCACAGTCTGCATTTTAATGTCCAATAGCCCAGCTTTGTGTGTCTTCTCTTCCAGTGAACTCTATTCATGTCCCTTCTGGGCATATATGTGTCTTCTCTGCCTTCCTATGGTGTGTGTGTGTGTGTGTGTGTGTGTGTGTGTGTGTGTGTGTGTGTGTGTGTATGATTTACTCTTAGAAATTTTCAAAGCTAAGTTGCTAATAACAAATTGCTACTTGAATGAGCTAATTCTCACTTCAATGAACAATTATCCATGTACTTTATGAGAGCCAAAATTTTCCCAGTATGATCAGTGCATATTTTGATTTTGTATGCTTAATGGATTTTCTTTCATTAATTCTTTGCTTGATAAAATTTCAAAGAAAGATCTGTAAAAATATGATTGGTTGGAAACTGTGTGAAGAAAATACATGCCAATACATGGAAAGAGACTCCCCAAAAGGGTAGCCTGGCATAGACATCATTTTGTAACACTCTACTTAGGCACCTCCACATAGAATATGCTCAACCCTCTAGGCAAGCACCTGGATATTTAGAGCACTAGAATGCTGGTGGAGTATTCCCTAAGAGGAGGTCCTAAGGGGACACTACAAATCAATCAACATTTATTACATCCTTACTGTATGTAGGATATGTTGCTTGCTCTAAAATGTCCTAGGACCTTAGCAGAAGTCTTTCAGACTCTCCTGTAGAAGTGTGATATGGTAGAAAGAATGTTAGATCAGGGATCAAGGGACTCAGATTTGAGCCCGAGCTCTGCCACTTAATGGCTTTGTGACCTTGTATGAGTTACAAGTTCCCTAGGCCTAAATTTCTTTATCTGCAAAGTGAGGTAAGGGAGAATGGGATCAGGCAAGATGACCTTTCGGGTCCCTTACAGCTGCAGTCATATCAAGCATCTTAATTTTCTTCAGACTTGCTAGATGACATCATACCTGTGGAGGGTCCTAGAATTTAGAGCAGGAAATAACCTTATAGGTCTTATGGTCCAGCTCTTTCATTTTACAGAGGAAGAAACTGAGGCAGAGGGAAATAAAGTAACTTGCCCAAGGTCAAGTAATATCTGCTTAGGGATAATTAATAGCAGAACTGCCTGGAATTCAAGCTTAGGTCATTTGAATTCAAACCCAATATAGTCTTTACTAAGTCAATTTTGGTGAGTACTATATATAGCATGTAAGAAACAGAAAGGCATATTGGACCTCAGAGGACCAGTCTCAAGGTCAGGCCCTGGGTTCTGGAACCACTGCTAACATATACAGTACCCCAGGAAACTATATATTGCTGAAAAGTTGCAGATCTATGTTGGGAAAGGGAGGTTCCTTCCTGGGAGCTCCCTACCTGGGTGAAGTCCCAAGTTTGTTAAAAAACAAACCCAAACTGTGTAATGCTAATATTTATTTCCTCAGATTAATTGGATCTGAACATCTTATGACAATAAATGTCACATGAATTATATATGTATCTGTAAGTATTTATATCTATATATATACATATTTATTTGTTTATTTCACTATTGTTAAGATAAGAATATCCAACTTATATGACAGGTATTCGACAGTATTGCCATTTGAAGTAAATTCTTTTTTTGAAGGAAAAAAAAAGATCTTTAGTTCTTCCAAAGTTTATATTAGTGTTAAGGGAAGCACTTTAGTCTCTTAAATATGCACCTTTCATGGTGTCTAATATCTCCATTTCTTCTTGTGCCTCTACTAGAGAGATACACTTATTTATCTCGTGGGGATATTTTTGCTTTATTACTTTGGATTAATTTACTTAAATAAATTCTAATACTTAATTAATTTTGATTAATGGTTGTAATTTTATAGAGACAGTGTGTTATAATGGATAGAGTGGCTTGGGGTCAATTGGAATGAGAAAGATCTGCCTCTGCCTCCTGCCTCTTATCTAGTTCAGCTTCCTCACTTCAGGTTTTAGTAGCTTACATAAGGTCACATAGCTGGTGCCAGAGGCAGGATTTGAACTCAAGTCCTCTGATGAACTCCTAAATAGTCATATGGGTGACTTTCGCCCAACCTGTGGTAGCACCTTCTGAACTCATAACAATCTGATCAGTCACAATCAGACACACTGCACATCGACCTCAACATCAAAATGTCATTTTGGTCCTCTTCAAGTACAAAGGACAAATAACAACAACCTTCTAACAGGGAGTTAGACTCCAAAACAGCCAGGACTGGAAAAGGAAAGGGAAAGGGGGTAGTTGAAGAATTTAGATGAAATAGATAAGCCTAGGGGAGGGGCTATGACTTATAAAGAAGAGGTGGGACAAGGAATGTGACCTTTAAGTAAAGTACCACCCAAGAAGTCCCTGGGATTTCTAGACTTAACATTTAGGTCCATCCTAAAACAAACACTCATGTGCTATCTACTGAATGTGTTCGGTGTGATTGCTGGAGATGTGTGGGTCCAGTTTGTTGTTAGAAGTTCCAGTTTTTATAGACAAGGAAAAGAGAAGTGAAGGGAGGGAGAGATAAAAAGGACCTTTGCATTTTTCAGGGCCTTCATGGTGAAGGAAAAGGAACTCTTGGCCCCGTACCTAGGAAATATTTGCCAAGGGTTTTCCCGTGCCCCACATCAAGGTATTATGACAACCTGGGACGTCTTTCAAGTTTAGTTCCTGGATTCTCCCCCAGGGATGGGAAGGGATAGGAGAAGGTCAGGGAGTGGAGAGATATGGTGAAATAAGAGCAGATCAAGGAAAGGGGCAGAGTAGGCCCAAGGAAAGAGCTCAGATGAAAATAACAGTCAGGGGCTGCAATCTGGGGGTACAGAATGTCCTGTTTGTTTTTTGTTCCCCAACTGGACCACGGAGAAAAAGACCCCAAGGTGTCAGTGTATCAACAATAACTGGAGTGGAGCCTGAGGAAGCAGGAGACACCCACCTTGTGATTGCACACAAGGCCTCAGGCAGTGGAACAGCTCATTCTGAAACTTTTCCACTTATGCATGCTTTTGACCTCCAGGTTTCTGGAGGGTGTGGGCCCTGTTTACCGTTCAAAAGTCACATCTGAATGGTTTGAACTATGTTAATTTTGTGGATAACTATCATCAGATTGAAAGGAACTCACAGCCAAGGAGAAGGCTGAAATTTTGAGCTAGAGGAAGCAGATTTGGTATTTGCTGTTAAAAAAGTAGAAAATTCCCAGAACAATAAATACTCAGCTTGTTCTAGGACAAATGATCAAATGAGGTCAGAGGATTCTCCAGTATTCTGCCTATCTTTGTACAAACCTATAGATAGGGATTTTCCTGTGTATATAAGTATCATTATTATTAATATTGGAGAAGTAAATAAAGGCCCCAGAGCCATGAAGTTCTGACTTCAGGCTTTATTTCTGGCTCATGCCAGCTGTATGACCCTGGATAATTTACTACTACCCTAGATAATTCAGTTGTATCCAACTCTTTGTGACACCACTCGGAGCTTTCTTAGAAAAGATACTGGAGTGGTTTGCCATTTCCTTCTCCAGTTCATTTTTTACAGATAAGGAAACTGAGACAAACAGGGTGAAGTGACATGCCCAGGATCTCATAACCAGTAAGTGTCTGAGGCTGGATTTGAACTCATGAAGATGAGTCTTCCTGACTCCAAGCCCAGCACTCTATCCACTGCGCCATCTAGATGCCTTGGATGATTTCCTCTCTAAGATAACAGAGGGTATTTTTTGTTTTGTTTTGTTTTTTTGCAAGGCAATGGGGTTAAGTGACTTGCCCAGGGTCACACAGCTAGTGAGTAGCATGTATCTGAGGCCAAATTTGAACTCAGGTCCTCCTGACTCCATGGCCGGTGCTCTATCCACTTTGCCACCTACCTGCCCCTTCTAAGACAACAGTTGGCTGAGAAGTGGCAGATCTGCATTGGTTGGGGAGTTTTCAAACCAGGAATTCCTGAATACTGATGAAATTATAAGTAGGTAACAATATTTGAGAAGTATTATGGAATAATGGATGGTGCTCTGGGCTTGGAGTTAGGAAGATCTGAGTTCAAATCCCACTTTGGACACTTACTGGCCTTGTAACTCTGGCCAACTAGCTTACTCTCTGACTTAGTTTCCTCATTTGTAAAATGAAAACACTGGAATTGACATCTAAGGTCCCTTACAGCTCTAAATGCATGATTCTAATAAATTTTAGAAAAGCAGCTGGGGTAGAGTAGATAGAGGACTGGTCTTAAAATTGGGCAGACCTAGGTTCAAATCTTGACCCAGAAACTTTCTGATTGTGTCATCTTGAGTAAATCATTTAACATCTCACAGCTTCAATTTCCAACTCTCTAAAATTGGGGTAGTCATATTTGTACCACCCACCTCACAAGTTTGTATGAGGAAAATGCCTTATAAAACCTTCATGTTCCATTTTAATGTGAGCTATCATTATCACTAGCAATAAATAATAAACATGACTGACAACTCAATTGTAGTTTGATAAGATTCTGAGCTTTTATTCAGTCAAGAATATATTGGTATTTTTTTGTGTAAAACAGAGTGCTAGTAATAACATATACACACACACAAATATGTATACACATGTGTATATGTGTATGTATGTGTGTATATACATATTTACACATACCACATACATACACATACCACAAAAGTGTCTGGAAGTTTGAAACTCTGAAATCTGTTCATTACCCTATACAGCCAGAGAGGGACATTGAGTCAGACCACCCATTCTATTTCTTCTTTCACCTCTATACATCAAGTTGGTCTATGATCAAGCAAGATTTCCTTCATAATACACCTGGAATCCTTTTTTAGTGATAATCTTCCTAACTTGAATTGACTAAACAATCCCACCAATGTTACCAAACAGTCTTGCTGCGTTCAAATGTGATTTAGACACAATTTAGCTTTCATTTTGGCTAAGATGATGCACATGGGAAAAACAGAAGGGACTCAAGGGTCTTGGAGAAAACTAATTTGTCTATGTTATGGCTGAACATTGAGCAGAGACTAAAGGCCGTAAGACAGAGCTATTAGCAAACTCATAAGTTTGGTCTGGTTTCTAATTCTCTTTGGAAAGACAATCATTTTAATTAACCAATCAATAAACATTTATTAAGTAGCTACTATGTGCCAGGCATTGTGCCAGTAGATTGTGATAAAAGATAAAAAGGAATTTTTTGGGGGGGCTTTGTCTTTCGTCCCTGGGGCAGATAGGAAAGGTCTCATGTAGGACTTGAGCTGAGCTTCATTAGCTTAATCCCCTTAAATTAGAATTTGTTAGTACAACTCTAACATTGTACATGTGAGGAAACTAAGGCAGAGAGGGTAAGTGACTTGACCAAGATCATATAGCTAGTAAGTTTCTGAAGCTGAGTTTGATTGCCATTCTTCCTGACTTTAAATATAATATAGATGGCACAGCTGGTAGAGTACTGGACCTGGAGTCAGGAAGGCTTGTATTCAAATACAGCCTCAGTAACTTACTAGCCGTGTGATTTTTGGGCAAGCCATTTAACCTCTGCCTGTTTCAGTTTTCTCATCTGTAAAATGGGGATTATAATAGCACCTATCTCCCAGGGCTTTTGTGAGGATCAAATAATATTTGTAAAGCATTTTGTAATACTCAAAGGGCTAAATAAATTTTAGCTGCTGTCGTTATTTTATTACTATTACTGTACCATGCTATCTCTCTAATATTGTTCCCTATCTGTGATTTCCAAATGTAAGATATGAAGATAATTATAATAATGTTAATAATACTACCTGACATTGATATAGTGCCTTCAGGTTTGTAAAGCACTTCATTTAATCCTCATGACAATCCTGGGAGGTAGGTACTACAAATAGTATCATGTCCATTTTATAAACTGGACAACTGAGGCTTTCAAAGGTTAAATGGCTTGCTATCCTTATCACATAGCTAGAAAGTGGCATTCAAACCCAGGTCTCTCCTGCGCCCTAACTATTACAGTACTCTTTCTACAAGATAACACTATGACATTGTAATGTAGTAATAGAAATTCAAACATATAATCACACACCAACAGGCACTAGGGGCCCTAAGGACAGTGATCAGGCTGATGAAAGTGTAGATTTAGGGCTGGAAGGGACCTTAGAATTCGTTTAGTCTAACTCCCCCATTTTACAGATGAGTGAACTGAGACATAACAGGGGGAAATGACTTGTCCAATCTCATCTATGATCTAAGTGGCAGGGCTAGGATTCAAATCCAGATCCTATGACTCCAAGGTTTAGTTCTAACATGTAATTAGAGTCGAAAATAGATACAGGAAGAAGACCCCCAATTAATTCATTTGGATTTCTTTGTTCCACTTATTGAATCCTCTTTTGTCTTTGCTAAAGGCATACATGGACTCAATTCATAGTTCTTCTTCTTTATTAATACTAATGGCTGCCAGTGAAGTTATATATACCATTATGATAAAGGAGACACTGTAAAAGGTATTAGATTTTGCAGTCAGGCATGCACATTTTGAACAATTGTTTGAGTTAAGGTGATCATAATGGTGTCCACAGTCCACAGAGGTTCAAATCTCATATTTCAAGGCCAGTCACAGACCAGCGATCTACTTAGGTATGATGAATTTTAGAGATGAAAGAAGCAACCTTGAGGTCCAATCCCCTCATTTTGCAGAAGCAGAAACTGATGACCAGATAAAGTATCTTTCTCAAAGACAGACAACAAGTTACTAGTAGACTCCAGACTAGAACCCAGGTGTCCCAATTCTCCATCCAATGCTATTTACACTACCACATTGCCTCCTTAGATCTTGCAGAACTGGATACTTGAAGGCCAACAAACAATTCCATGTATAGAGATATTTATATTGTTTATTGGGAGTCCTTGGCCTGGGTGTAAATATTTACGTGAGTATGATATCCTGAAATCCTAGCTAATCTTATTGTGATCCTAATCTCCATGTATAATTGCTAACAAGAGTCTCTTTTATGCTTAGCGTCTGTAAAAACCAGCTTCTCCCACTAACCAAGCCTGACCAGTCCGGAATCTTTCAAAACAAGGCTTTGATTTTGGTAAGTTTGAGATGGCCACATCAGTTACATATGCTTCTTTTCAGAAACATTCCTGGCTCTTTCTCATCTTTCTGAAGAATGTACTTGGGTAGGAGGATTTGAAAACATGCATTCCCCCTTAACTTGAACATCTTCAGCTATAATAATTCTGCTACCCCAATCATCTTAGAATTCATCCCAAAGGAAAAAGACAAGAATTTTGCCCTGTAAAATATAGGTCATTCTAGCTCTGTGCAACTGATAAATTCCTGAAAAGTGGTGTATAGAGTTTCTGTAGACTAAACAATATCTAAAATCCACTAGAGCAATAAATATAGAAAAGAATCCAACAGAAAATCTTTTTAATAGGTAATGATCTATTTATAATGAAATATTCATCCCCTTTGGGTCTCAGTTTACTCATCTGTAAAACACAAGGGATGGGTTAGATGGTCTCTAAGATCCCTTACAATGATCTTCTTTTAAAAGTTAAAGTTGCATATATTGGGGTTTCTTAAATCAAGGCACACCTGTATACAGTTTGCCCTAATACCACTGGAAATCTTGATGGAGTTGATATGAATTGTTCACTTTTTTCTTTTATTAAATAAAGGCTCCTTTGACATTTTTTCAAAGCCAAACACAATCCAAAATAATATGAAGGGCCAGCTTTTCAAAGGGTTTCAACTTGGTTGGCATGAGAGATGTCCCTCCCCAAGGCCTTTGGTTAAAGCATGCTAAATTCAATAATTTTGCACGTAAAAGTGGTCACAATCCATCAAAACTGTTTGGATAGAACTATTTTGTCTCATCTGGTTTAACTCACATGAATTCAGACCGAGAAAGTCTTGGCTGAAATGGAAATCTAACTAATAGCCGTGGTTGTGAAAGTATGCAAACTGTAACTTTCCTGGAAAGTTAGATGGGGGTAGGGTTTGGGGAAGAGTGCTACTTGAGAGACCAGATTTTGCTTCTCAATCTTTTTTCTTTTTTTCCTTTTGTTATCTCCTTGGCAGGTGTTTTATACATCCTGTAAATACTTTCCTTTGGCCTTCATATTTTGAGAGACTGGTACATAGTAAGTACTTAATAAATTCTTTGGGGAATTGGATTGGATTGGTTTGAGCTAAAATTTCTCCCGCCTTTTCTCATCTTGAAGGTGAAAATGGGGAGGGATACTCATACGGATTTCATTGGACAATTTCTAAGAATGTCCAAACAGAGAGATGGTTTTCATTAGTTCTGGAGAAAAAAAAATAGGTTTGTATCCTGAAGCCTCTAAGGAAAAAAAAATGCTGCTT
Organism: Vombatus ursinus; assembly: GCF_900497805.2. NCBI lineage: Eukaryota > Metazoa > Chordata > Mammalia > Diprotodontia > Vombatidae > Vombatus > Vombatus ursinus. Next base: position 1,805,767 of record NW_020954580.1, on the reverse strand, counting down.
TTGAACATTTCAAGCATACGGTGAACTAGATCTTCAGGAGGGATAAATGGCAAGTGACCAGTTTGAAGATGTCTACAGAAGGCATAAAAATCAATTGAGGACATTTGAACTTTGAATTACTTTTATGAAGAATCGTACCTACCTCACAGGGTTGTCATGAATATCAAATGAAATAATATATGCTAAAGCACTTTGTAAACGTTACAGCATATTGTAAATGTCAGCAATCATAATGAGAACAAATGCAGAGGCTTTATATACTCTTAGCATCAGTGTTTTCACTGGGATAGACTCTCTCTCCACTGAGGCAAAGTACAAAGTTTTTATAACTCAATAAATGGTCTTCTAAAATTGCTGAATTATTAGAATTGCTTTTTTTTTTTCAGTCAACCTATTGAAAAGCCAAGAGGAAGGCAGGGTTACGAAGGTTTCATCTCAAGGCACCAAATATTTAGATAGCCTTCATTCCAACAGTGCAGAAATAATTGGACTTAAAAGATAATTAGCAAGAACAACTAGTTAAAATACGAAGCTATAGGAAGTGAGGTAGGGAGTAGGGGCAGTAGAGGCATGTTTCACTATCTGTTCTTTCAGACCAGTTTTTCAATTGCTCAAAATTTGAGTTGCTCTTACTGGTCTTTTCATTTGTTCAATAGTTTCCCAATTGATGGCATCTACTTTGTTTTCAATTCTTTGCCACCACTAAAAGAGATGCTATAAATATTTTTGTACATATAGATCCTTTTCCTTTCTCTCTAATTTGTTTGAGATACAGACGTAGTTGTGGTTTTGCTAAGTCAAAGGGCTGATCTGTATTAGTGGTGGGAATTTCTTCCTCTTTAAACTAAGAAAATCACAAATGATGATTTTTAAACCCTAATAACTTTAAATTACACTAAAATTTTTGGGACTTCCATATAATACTTTTCAAATATGTAATTAGTAGCTAACAGAGACTCGTGGCTCTTTCCATCTCTGAACCTTTCTGTGTGACTGTAAAGATATGATCTACTATAGAATATTAGTTTTAAAATCTCCATGTTCCATTCTATTTCGGGAGTTGTTTGGTATTTCATGTAAGGGAGCCCTAGGAGCCTTTTTTTTTCTCAAGCCAATTACTTTATTAAAAATGTAATGGGTGAACTGCAAGTAAAATCAACCCCTCTGAAGTCTCAGAAGCCTCTTGCTTACTACCTACAATGGTTCTTATGGTCTCCTTACCCAAAGGACTCACAGTTAAATTTCATATTAATCCACCTTGGGACAAAATTAATTCAAATTCTATGTTACAGTATCTTGGCTCACAATAGTTCTGGGTGAGGTTGGAGTTAATTCAAATTATCCATTATGAGAAAATTATACACAACTGGACCCCAGTAGCCACTGACACAGTAACTGGGGATAAAGGGATGAGGATCCTGGCAAGTTTTCCCAATGGTCTTCAAGCTGCATGGCTAGCCTGTGAGAGATTATTGAGAGGAGCAGATAAAATTGAACTAATTCTTGGGCTGGGGCTATGGGTTTACATGAATGGTCTGTGACCTGGAGAAAACAGAATTGGATAATTAATGGCTCTCCACTTTCAGGATATGGGATTGTAGGGCTAATTAAGTCCATTACCTTAGCAGTCATATCAGCATTCTTACAGGACATACCCTTCTTCCCTATGGGCCTCCTTGTACCCTTACTTCCGATTAGGTTACCCATTTTATTGCAAAGAAGGTCTGGGATTGGGCCTATCACTGCCATATTCTGTAGGTTTTCCATCCGTACCAGCCCCAGGTAGCTGGTATTGTAGAATGGACTTTTAAAATAATGACTTTGTCATCATGTTCCTGATTGTTGGAATTAGGCATCCTATCTCTCAGAAGCTCTCTTTAATAAATCACTGCTATCCCTAGTAGAAGAACGACTCTTCACTCCAGAAGTTTTCTGGATTCGGACTTCAGGACTACTTGCCTGACCAAGATGATTTATTAATCACATTAAATTAATTTTTAATAAATTAATACATTATTTTAATAAATAAATTTAAATTAATTAAATAAAATTAAATTTTAAAAATTACTAAAAAAAAAATAATTACTTTTTTTTATAATGTCCCATTAAAACCCTCTCCAGCCCTCCCTTATTCCATTCTCCATGTGGGGTCAGTTGTGTGTTTATGTTTTTGCTCCCTCAGAAGGATCCATAAATCTTGGGGAAATGGCTTAGGTTCTCCTTAATTGGCAAGTTTCCTTTTCCTGGAGTGATTTGGACAGCTCCTCCCTAGAAAAGGTTTGGGAGATTAAGGAGAATAATTGGTATGAATATTGCTTTTTTAATGACACGTTAGAGATAAAATCATCTTTATAAAATCATGTTGAGTTGGAATTTACTTGGAAAAGAGTGATCCTTTAACCAATTTGGTAGTGATTTTAAGTCAAAAGATAGTCTTTATTCAACCCTCATGGGTCTCCTCAGTGGAGGATGCTAAAAGAGTCAAAAATTAGCATTACTCCTCCACTGGCACTCCTATAGAGGGGTAATTTTCGGTTGATGGGCCCGGGAACAGTGAATGGGGTGGTAGTAAGTGGTAATTTCAGTATGATCTTAGACCCTGGGACAGGTTATATACAAGGGCCTATGACTTTTTAGCTATTTTAATCAGATGGTCCAGACCTGTGATAGAGACTTGTGAAATGTCAGATGTATCACCATTCATTCAGAGATTATGTAATTTCTGGTGCTTCTCCTGGCCTTCATGATTGTTTTATCCCAGAAGATTTTTATGACTGTCTTTAATATTGCTTCCCCACTGTTTTAAGATGATTATGTAAAAATGTTTTTATGTTTGTTCTTATTTGTTTCAATATTTTCCCTCAGTTTTAGGGTTGTTTTGAGATTAGTGATTGATAGAAGTTGCCCTAGAAAATTTTAGTTCTCTTCCCAAGGAAGTGGGATGTAGTAGGGGCTTGACCATCACTGTGCAGGCAGCTGACCCTTCTCCCTGTCTCTCTTCACCTTTGAGAACCTAAGAATAATCACTGTCTTAAAGTTGTTGCAGCTGGTCCTCTTCCTTTACTTCTTTCCCTACCCCCATCCTGGGATTTGCACAGCACCTTGAACTATAAGGGGTTTAGCAGGTGAAAGAGGAAAGACTGTCAGAGTTTTCTTTCCTGAGCTTTAACTCCCTGCAGCTTACCTCCCTGGTGGAGTTCCTGATATGATTACGGTGGAAAGGGGGCTATATTTTCATTCTATTTATTCTTGGGTTGTATGCTTTTAATGCTTAATTATTAAAGTAATTTTAATCAAATTTTATGTTTTATTAGGGCTTATTGCATTTTAAAATATTTTGGACCTGCTTAACTAATCCAAACTTATGAGTTGTAACCCGATGGATCTGGATTCAGGTCCTGACATCTATTGGATATGTGACCCTGGGCAAATCACTTAATCTCTCAGCTTCCCTACATGACTCTTCAAGACTATATACACTGCAGAGAAGTTAACCTACACTGAAAGAGGGCTCTCTGTGTGTTCTCTATACCAATGAAATCACAAGTTTGGTCACTATCTGTAATATATAGTCAACTTCTTTTTTTTTAAAAAAGAATTCTCCCCATGTCCAGAACCTCCCAACTTACTTTCTTTCTTCCTTTCTTTCTTCCTTCCTTTCTTTCTTTCTTTCTTTCTTTCTTTCTTTCTTTCTTTCTTTCTTTCTTTCTTTCTTTCTTTCTTTCTTTCCTTCTTTCCTTTCTTTCTTTCTTTCTTTCTTTCTTTCTTTCTTTCTTTCTTTCTTTCTTTTGCCTCTCTCTCTCTCTTTTTCTTTCTTTCTTTTTTAATCTATCTTATTTTCGCTTTTTTTTTTTGGTGAGGCAATCGGGGTTAAGTGACTTGCTCAGGGTCACATGGCTAGTGACAGCTCCTTTCTTGAAGAAAGTATTTATGATATATAGGTATGAAGTTTCTGTCAAGTCGTTGCCATCTTTGGTTCTTGAGCTATAATTTTCAATATTTTTTGTCTTCTCTTATGCCTATCTTTGCAGCCTGATATTTTCCTTGGTTCAAAGCTATTCTGTGAATCTGTAACATAAAACTATAGTTCATAAGCCCCCATCAGCAATCTTACCAACTACCATTGTTAGCCAATAGAAACAACTAACTCAAAACAAAGATATTTATTAGGATAACATAAGATAAATAGTTACAAAACCTTCCTCTTCACCTCTCCTCCTAAAAAAATCTTGGGGTACACTTCTACAAATACACGCAGCAACTGTGTGAAGAGTAGACACAACTTACTGTACATTGGTAATGAGATATGTAGAACATATAGGAAACACATGTGGCCAGGACAACTCCCATGGTGTCCTCACATCATTCTTCCCTGGGTGCAACATGGCCCTTGAGTGTCTCAATCAGCTGGGCTCCCTTCTCCTTACCTTAGCTTAGCTTCCTAATGCTAGGGCTAATTCTCCCTTTGATCCATGGTTAGATACTTTCTCTGCTGCCAGGAGTCATTTTTCCTTGAAGCTGTTTCCTGTTTCCTACTCTCTGTGTCTCTCTATTTCCAGAGCTGAATGCATTATCACCCAATCAGGGAATAGTTCTATTGCAAGATGCCATGGCTTATTGGAGGAGAAGGAGGAAAACAATCTCCTCCCCCGACCCTAGTAGAAGTACAGGGATTACATTCCAAAAAGCTGCTCCTTATCTGTACTGTGCCTGGTGGACTGGCAGACAGCTTTTTGAAGCTCATTAGGGTCATGGCCAATTTTCAGCTAGCCAAAGGCCAGCTGCTTTTTCAATTTCATCAGGGAAACCTTTCATAGTTTATAAAGGATAACAGGTCATAGACTCCATTTTAACATATTGACACTTATATTTGTTCCATGCCCCCTTATGTGACTTCATCAATAGGTCTGGGAAGAGCCATATACCTCCTACTCTACTATAGAATTTTCCTACCTCCCCATATGCTACAATAGAAGTTGGTGCATGAGTTGTAACTATCTTTATGTTATTCCTTTTGCTTATGCTTATCATAAGCACTGAGGGTAAGATGACCAAGTATTCCATGAAATAATGCTTTTTGTCTTTGTGCATAAGATAAACTCTCCTAACTTCTTTATTAACTCTCCAAAGAGAACTCATGAGACATCTTTCCACTTAGCTGCAAATGCCTTTTGTCTTCTATCTTTGTTTATAGTAAAAATGTCAATATTGATGTGGTTCAGTACCACTAGTAATGTGTCAAATAGACACGTTACACAAAGATCTCAAATTTAGAATAGCATCAATTAAGCTAATGAGAAAAGTCACAAAGGTGGGAGAATGTATGGAACACTTGGGAATAGTCAGTTTGGGGATCAAATTCAGAGTACTTAAAGTACATGAGATATGGTTGAAAAGGTAGGGCAGCATCAGTTTATAGGGGGTTTTTCATTTCTGTTTTTATGGATATTGGTTGAGACTGCCACCCTAGGGCATGGTCCTTTCTGGTGAGTCCCTCTTCACAGATGTTTCCCATTCTCAGAATTTTGGGTGCTGTGAACTACCTCATCCCTGGGGTCAGCTGATTTGAAGATATCTCTGCTAAATTAAAATGTGCATCTTTCCTTGCATAGAAGGACTAGGGAGAGAACCTTTTTCCCTTTTTAGGAAAGTAAGAACAAGTGATGTTCAAAGATTTAATATTGATTTACAATACAAGAGGATTTTCAGAGAAGTAAAAGTCACAAAGGCAAAAATGAAATATATCCAAAGATCTTTTTGAGATAACTATTTAAAAATACATTTTAAAATTACTACTCTTAGAGCTTCACACTCTACTAGCTCTAGAATAATAGAATCAACAAATATTTTTTTCTTTTTCTAAAATTAAGCTTTATTGATTTTTTTTTTTACACTAACATAATTTTCTGGTATACTTGTTCCTTCCTTTCCTGAAAAAAAAAATCCCATATAAAAAATAGAATTTTTAAAGGCAAAAGAAAATGAAAAGGAAATATCAGAACAGTGGATACTTCTCTGTACTCCTCAATCATTTCTTATAGCCAATTATATCCTATCACATTCATATACCACAGTTTGGCAATTCCCCATTAGAGGTTTTGCACGACTACATATGTATGACCTATATCAAATTGCTTGCCTTCTCAATGAAGGGAGTGGGAGTGAGAAGAGAGGAATGGAGAGAATCTGGAACTCAAAATTTTGAAAATGAATGCCAGAAATTGTACATACAACTGGGGAAAAATAAAAATACTAAATAAAAACAAAAGGGACTGTGAAATGAGATAATAGGTTCCCTCTTCATTGGAGGTTTTCAAGCAAAATCTAGACTTCTACTTGTTGAGTATATTGTGGAAGAATTCTTGTCCAGGTACCAGTTAGACTAGATAACCTCTGAGAGTCCTTCTATATCTGATATTATGTGATTCAAAGCTATAATTAAATTCTAACATTGTTTCTAACCTTTTATTTGCAATATTTTGCCTCCTTGACTAGATTGTAAGTGCCTCGAGGGAAATACTAAGCCTTATATTTCATTATATCCCTCCAAGTACCCTACCACAGTGCTAGGCATATGTACAATCCCCATATATTTCCATGAATGAATTAAAATATGGATATTATTAATATAAAATAAGTTGGTATGTAGAATGACCCAATTATATGTGTACACACACATACACATGTGCATACATGCGCGTGTGTGTGCGTGTGTGTGTGTGTATTCATAGATACAGTATGGGCCATTCAGTTGCATGGGGGATAGAATGCTATACTTAGAGTCAGGAAGATCTGAATCCAAATTCTCCCTCAGATACTGACTAGCTTTATGCTCTCAGGCAGGCCATATCCTCTTTCAATCGGTTTCTTCGTCTGTAAAATGGAGATAATAATTGTACCTACCTTATACACTTATATGAGGATCAAATGAGATATATACATAAAGAGCTTTGTAAACCTTGAAGTGCTATATAAATGATAATTTATCATGACCTGAGAAAATATGTAATATTTTCTGTCAAGTTGTAATATGTAGGGGCAGTTAGGTGGTGCAGTGGATAGAGCATGGGGTCTGGAGTCAGGAGGATCTGAGTTCAAATCTGGCCTCTGATACTAGCTTTGTGACCCTGGGCAAAACACTTAATCTTGATTGCCTCCAAGAAAAAACAGTTGCAATAGCTATTGGCACCCCAAATGATAAAAATCCTGGGGAAATAGATTTCCCTTACTCAGACATCGAGGTGATTTACTGTTAGATCTTATCCCTACCCACAGGACATAGAGTTGGTACTTATTATCAGGGATTATCATTAAATTATACTGGTAAGATTCTTTACACTTATGTTTGAAAATATTCAGGATGTGGGTTAAAGTCTTGACTCATATACTTACTAGCTATGTGATGCTAGGTAAGTCATAATCTCAACAAGCCTCAATTTCCTCATCTGTGAATTGGGAGCCTTATGTTTGTACTACCTACCTCACAAATAGCTCAAACCTACCTTATAGATGGCAGAATGGATAGAGAGCTGAACTTGGAGTCAGGAAGACCTCAGTTCAAATGTGGCCTCAAACACTTAACTAGCTGTATGACTCTGAGCAAGTCACTTACCTCAGTCTAGTTAAGTTTTTTAATCCTAAGGGAATAATAATGGCACCTACCTCTCGGAATTGTTGTGATAATAAAATGAGATAATATTTGTAGATTTCTAGGCAAATTTTAAAACTCTGAGTGCTAGCTATCTTAAAAGGGAGGAAAGCATTTTGTAAACTTTGTTCTATAAATGTCAGATCATCATCATCAATTTGTATCATTCATTATCTTCTTGGGAGATCTATAGGCCTTACCCAACTAATTAAGCAAGAAGTAAATACTGCTTTTTCCTCATTCAAAAACTGGGGCACAGAATAAGTAGCTTCCCTAGGGTTACACAATGAATCAGTAAAGAAACTAGATTAAGAACCTAGGTTTCGTAAGAGATGAAGAAGTATGTTAGCTGAAAACATGATTTAGTGGCCTGACACTTTTGCTAGGCTTGTTGACTTATCTTTTCTAAGTGGAAAAGAGGGAGTTTATCAGCAGATTCATCTTTCAGCATTCTCAGAAGATAATTGATACCTGCACTACATATGACAACTAGTCTTGAGCACTAACTGCTTGGCCTTTTTAGCAGCTGAGCATTACTGATACAGGGTTTGGTTCATCCAGTAATGATTTGTGTCTGGGGAAAATCAGGGAAAATTATCATCCTAAATGAAAATAGTCTTTGGATAATAAACTTCCTTCATCCACAATTAGACATCAAAGGGATTATTTCCCTATGTTTCTCCCTGACTTACAGCGTAGTCTTGGTTCAAAGGAACTGAGCAGTCAGGTCCAGCCCTATGTCCATTGCAGAAATCCCTACTAGAATATGTCTGATAGATGGTCATCTGATCTCTGCTTGCATGCTTCCAGTGATGGCCAACTTGCTGTCTAACAGTATAGTGTACTCTTTAGCTAGGGGCCCAACTGTTAGAAAAGTCTTCCTTAAAAAGTTGGAACCTGCCTTCCTATCATTTCTCCCCATTGGATCTTAGTGCGTTCCCCTAAAGTTATGAAAACAATTTATAAAACCACACTTTAGTTATAGTTGCCACCTCAAATTTCCCATATTCTTCGGTTTATCTCACCTCATGTTCTCAAGATAACATTGGAGGACCACAAAGAGAGGAAACTAAGGTATGTAAACAGTGCCACTGGGACAAAAGGGTTCTTAGAAGACTTAGAAACCAAGAGGTCCTGACCTAAAACAGCAGGCTCCCACTGGAATTAAGGTCAGGGTAGATAGCCATCATCTCATAATTCCTTATGCAATTCAACACCAGAACTTGGATATAGAGCTAGAAAAGACTGTAGTCACCTGCCTAAAACTGAATCAAGAGAATAATTTTTCTAGTGAAACAAGGATTCTGTTGCATCATTTAAAATCTTTTGTGTAGTCCAATCAATTCTACCCAATTAGAAAATGTCCCCTTGGATGCTGCTTTGTTATCAAATAAGGCCCTTTTCCAGAAGCCAGTTCTACTCTGTCCAGAGTTCCTCCCAGGAAAAGAAGTCTGGATGTCCTAGGGAAGATTGTGTCATAATCGTTGACAGCTTGATCCTATGTTCTAATTATTCCCTCACTTTTTTCTAGGTACTGAAATTTCTGACTACATACATAGATAAAGCATCAATTATCTATTTTTGCTTGTATTCCCAACACTTAGCCTGGCATATGATAAGTGTTTAATAAATGATTTGCCTATTAAGTGCTTGCTATGTGTCCCCATTGTGTTAAGTGTTGATAAAAGTAAAAGAAATACAAATAAAAGCAAGCAAGTTAGTCCTTGTCCTCAAGGAGCTTACATTCTAATGAGGAAAGATGAGGGGAGTTGGAAAGCATGATGATGGTTGTGGTGGTGGGAGCGGTCTATGGGTGGTGACCTGGGTGAAGATCTCCTGGAAGTGTGGTAGAGGTCTAAAACAGAGCAAGACAAGACCAAAGCTGGCCGGTCAAAGCCCAGGTTGGCTCCAAGGGCAGAATCCATTTTCAGGTTGGGAAAGATTGGACGTGAGTGCCTAAGTGGAGCCAAGTGCAAGATGTTATGGCTGGAGTTGTCTGAGAAGGTGACCCCAGGGTCTGAAAGCATCTTCCATTGTATCCAATATGTCATCCTGGCATGGCAAAGACCAGCAGAACTTAAATTGTGGCACGTTACACACCAAATTGGCAAGGCTTCAAATACTGCTCAGTTACACACTGTCATCCGAGGACCAGCCTTGTTGACTTTGGAGAGGCTTCTTACCAAAGGCTGGCCACCAGGTGACGGATGAATGTTTGTTTGTTGTTTTTCTTCTCCCAGACACAGCAGCTCTGGAACAGTGTTCTCCATCATAGAGAGAATGTTGTATGTAATCTGTGAGTGACAAATGACACTCCTTACAAAATGACACAAAATAACAAGGCCTTGACGTAATATTTTTTTTTTAATTATTCCAGACCTGTGATTTCTTCAGTGTGTTTTGAATTCTCCAAGTGGAAAGCCTCTCCCCTGATGAGCAAGTCTTCCATAGCTTATAATGTTAGAGAGTTGTCCACTGGACTTAGCTGCTGAGAAATAAAATGTCCAATACCAATCATGCCCTCCCAAGCCTCAGTTTCGGATCGATCCCACCATCAACTACCTTTGTTTCCATACACATGCTACTGAATTAAGATGGAGAAAATCATGAAACCACGCTAACTGGGGCCATTACAAATTTATATTACATAACTTCAACTGGGCCCTCACTATGGTAAGACAAATCCTTTTACATCTCCTTAGTTAACTCACTATCCTGCCACCATAATGACTTTTAAACCTTTTCATCACTCTTCAAACCTCATGGCTTCCCCTTTTCCATTCACTCAGCTGTTAATCTTGCCTAATATTTTACTGAAAAAAAAATTGAGGCCAATTGAGACCAGATCTTCCACGAAGAGGTGCCCTTCTCACCAAGGCAAATCCCTTGATATGCACAAGTGATTCCATTTGAGTCCATTTTCTCCAGCAGATTGCCCCCTCTAACACCCCAATTCTCTTATCTTCAATCTTTCCCTGTCTACTGGTTACTTACCTACTGCTAAAAACATGCTCACATCTTCCCCATCCTCCCAAAACCTTCATGTGCTCCATTCATCCCTTCTTCTCCTTTTTGTGAATAAACTCTTTGAGGAAGCCACAAATAATTAACACTTCTACTTCCTTTGCTTTCACTCAATTTTTGAGCTCTCTTTAATCAGGCTTCTGACCTCATCATTCAGCCAAAACTGCTGTCTCCAAAATTACCAGCGATCTCTTCCTTTCTAAATTCAATGGCCTCATTTTTTTTTAATCTCTCTGCTGCTTTGGACTCTGTTGATCACCCTCTATTCTTTGATACCCTCTCCTCTCTAGGTTTCTGTGGCACTGCTCTCTCCTGATTCTCCTCCTACCTTTCTAACTCCTTTGCTAGATCTTTGTCCAGGTCATGCCTGCCAAAGGTGACTGTCCCCCAGGGCTCTGTCCTAGGCCCTCTTCTCTTTTCCATCTATACTATATCACTTGGTGGTCTCATCAGCTCCCATAGTTCCAATGATCATTTCTGTGCTAATGATTCTGGATTCTACTTATCCAGCCCTAACTTTTCTCCTAACCTCCAGCTGCCTTTCAGACATCTTGAACTGGATGTAGATATTTTAAACTCAACATGTCCAAAACCAAACACATTTTTTTTCCTACAAAGCTCCCTTCTTTCTAAGTTCCCTATTACTATAGAGAGAGTATCGCCATCCTCTCAGTCACACACCTGGTTTTGCAACATAGGTATCATCTTCAACTCTCTCTCACCCCACCCCATATCCAATCTGCCAGCCCTGTTGTTCCTACTTTAGCAACGTCTCTGATAAACTCCTTCTCTCTTCTAACTCTGTCACTACCCTTGTATAGGCCCTTATCACCTCACACCTGGACTATTGCAGTACACTTTTGGTACATCTGCCTGCCTCAATTCTCTCCCCAGTCTAGTTCATCCCCAGCTGTGAAATTAATCTTCCTAAAGCTCAGATCTGACCTCTCTATTCAATAAATTTCCATGACTCCCTATTATGTCTACAATTAAAAATAGAATCCTCTGTTTTACATTAAAAACCCTTCACAGCATGACTCTCTTCTATCTTTCCAGTCTTCTTATACCTTATTCCCCTCCACTTACTCTGTGATCCAGTGATTCTGGCCTCCTTACAGTTCCTTGCACAAGATACTCCATCTCTCAACTCTAGAAATTTTCATTGGCTGTTTCCCATGCCTGGAATGTTCTCCTTCCCACCCCTCCCTACCTTCCCCTACCCCATCTCTGCCTCCTGGCTTCCCTGGCTTCCTTTAGGTCCTAGTTAAAATCTCACCTTCTACCAGAAGCCTTTCCTGATTCTTCTCAGTGCTACTGGTCTAGTCTTTATTGATCATTTACCATTTATCCTGTATATATCTTGTTTGTAGGTAGCTATTTGCATGTTGTCTGCTCATTAGACTTTGAGCTCCTTGAGATCAGGGCTAGTTTCTGTCACATCCTAGGGAAAAAAATAAAAGAACAAAGTCAGTGTAGTTCATGAATATTTTCTCCTAAGGCTTGGCCATGCCACCAACCTTTAAAAGCCATAGCATTCCAGCAGGGTCGTCACTGCTCTTTCCTCTTATTTTTGACATGTTGGTCATATGTCAGAGGCAAGTTTTGAACTCGAGGATTTCTGGCACTAAGATTTAGATCACCGAGCCTGTCTCTGGACGGTGGCGGTCAATTTAGTCCAGCTCTGGAGAAAGGAAAAAGCAACTTCCTTTGTGCCGCCCTACCTCACCCCACCCCACCCCTCACTGTGCATAGATTGAATATCCTGTCACAAAATCAAGCACCATCATTCCCTTACACTCAATCTTTCCTCTCAACCAAATGCCATCCGATGATAGCGCTAAATCTTTGGCAAAGGATTAAGGACAGTTTTTGATCCTCCCAAACTGTTAAGCAAGGACAGGAAAGGCCAGCACAGGGAGCATTGTATAATTGTTAAATTTAGAGTCATCCTATACACCTATGAATGAACTGGTCCTACAGGAATCTGGGATGGAGGAGAAAAACCCTAACGTTTAGATTTCAGGTAATGGGGGAAAAGGGCAAACCAAAGCTTGTGCTTGGGTAGGATCATAGATCTGGAGGGAACCTGGACCCTATTTCGTCATCACACCACTGTTGGGCGCAGAGGGATGGCTACAAGTGTGGCCATAACTAATTTGACCATCGAAGGCTCCCACAACTCCTCTGAGCTCTGAGGCTGGGGGTAGTGGCCTGACTTACACACCTATGCACCAGCCAAGGTACAGTATGCTATAGCCGTATGGCTGGTCCAGCACCATTTTGTAGCGCCTTATCGGGCGGGGCCGAAGCCGGGGGTGTGGCTTGCCTGCAGGACCAGGCCTGAGCCACCTGGCCCCAGCGCCTTGGTGCCTGCTAGGGTACGGCGCTAGGACCAGCGCGGTCACACCTGTTGGCCACCGATTAGTGGGGCGGGCCGGCTCCCAGCTGGTGTAAAAGAGCTAGCTAGGCGCGGGCAGGGAGTGACTCTGTGTTTGGGCGTGTGGAGCGAACTGCACGGGTCGGGCCGGGCAGGGCAAGGCAGCGCCACGCTGGGCCTCCTGGCGCCGCGCAGCTCCACTCTCCTTCCAGCTCCCCGCGCCGTGGGTGCGCAGCGCAGACCATGGCGGAACTGCTGCGGAGCTTGAGTGATTCCCAATTGGTGGCGCGCTTCCAGAGCCGCTGCGGGCTCTACCCGGCGCCCCCGGAGGTGCCGCAGGAGCCCGCGGCGGGCTCTGGGCACGGGACGCCGCAGCCAGCCTCCCGGCATCCCCGGGCGGTCAATGGCAAGGGCGGCCGGAGCGGCGCCTTCCCGCAGGTAATGTCTCGTCCAGGTGCGCAGAGAGAGAGAGAACGAGGAGGGACCGGGGGAGGAGATGGTGGGCAGTCCGACTGTGCCCCCAGGCCGGCGGGCTAGGCACCCAGGTAGCCAGAGGAAGCCGGTTCCAAGGCTTCCTCCCCTGAAGGAGCAGGCACGTAGAGCCTGCTAGCCAGTCATCCCCTCGGCCACTGCAGAAGATTGAAATCACTCTGAACAGGTCGGGCGGAAAGGGAAAGCCACCCACCGGCTCCAAACTCAGCGTCTTGGACTGGGGGTCTGAATAGCGCACTACCCTCTACTGGGGGCTAGGGAGGGCGACCTTGGTTCGTTTATTTTTTAAAGGAAAAAAGCATTCCGGGCTCTTTACATTCTAGCACCAGCCTGGCTGACGTGCTTGGGAAGAAATTATGAGCAAATCATTCTTAGCATCATGGGATTTAGAACTGGGAGAAATCTTCGAGATTAGCGAGTGATTAGCTAGATTAGATTCTCGTCTAACCCCTTGACCCCTCATTTTACAGGTTATAAATCTGAGGCCCCGTGAGATGTTGGGCAGGCGTCTTTTCTCATCTGATAGTTATACAGATACACCTGCTAGGGTCGCCCCTCTCTCCTCTCACCCTTAATCAGCACTAAACTTTACTGGTTAATTTTGTCCTCCCTTTATGATTAAAATCTTCAGGGGATCATCCTCAGGTCTGTTCAGGAGAGAAAGGAACTGTCCTCTTCAACGCCTTAGATTTACCACTTCAGCTGTCTAAAACAAACAGACTGAAACCCTATGTCCTTTCATTCTCGAAGCTCTCATCAGCTAGCTTTTAAAAAGATGTCTCTTAAGGGAAAATATGCTCCTTTCCCCGCTGGCTGGGCTTCTAGTGTGTTACACAATTTGCTGCGTTTGTGCTTTGGTGGCCGCGGTTAGGTAACACTGTTTTGCCTAGGCAGTGCCCAGGAACGCAGACTCTTGACTACAGTGCTCCCCTACAGAACTGACACATCCTGCAGCTAGCTGTCAGCCCGCCAGGGATGCTGGTGGGAGCCCATCTGCCTCGATGTGATTTACAATCCTGCCAGGGTTGGGTTGTAGCAAGTCAATACAGCAGAAAGGTGTCACCTGGGCACCTGCAATAGCTGTAGTTTCTCAGGGGAGGATTAATTGGAACATAGACATCAACACAAGCTGCTGTTTTGTGCAAACTGCAGTGTTTACTTTTCATGCAGCTTTGGGAGAAACAGAGATATCATTTATAATAGGTATTTTGAGACCAGGAAACAGTATGAGTGACAAGTCTTATACCTTGATGTATATGGAATGAATTAAGAATTCTAGCCTCCTGTATGGGGTTTTAGTACTCTTTTTCAGTCTTGCTTGTACTCCATTTGCTCTTCTTTCTAGGAGCTGTTCCTGTAACCTTTCTCTTCCTTCCCCCATCTACTCTCCCTGAAACATAGAGCTTTAACAAAAGCCTTGGGACTGGGTTTTATTTTGGGCACCTTTCCACCTTTTTCTTCTCTTTCTTCAATACTTGACTTTGAAAAGAAAAGAAACAATGCATTAAAATGCCTCCATATATTTAATGTGTAACCTAGAAATCTAGAAGAATTGTTTTACATGCTTTATATATACAGAGTGTCCCAAGAGTCTTAGGGTAGTTTTAAAGCTTGGGACACCCTGTGTTATCTCATTTAAGAAGAACCCTGTGAGGCAGGTACATTGAGTATTATTATCCCTATTTTACTGATGAAGAAATGAAAACTTGGAGACTAAGTCCAGTTCATGGCTTAAGTATGGGCGGTGGAATTGTAACCTCTGTCATGCAAATCTTCATATAGCACTTTAAGGATTATATAGCACTCTGAAGTCATGTGGACAACAGCCTTGTAAGAAAAGTGTTGTGGGGATATCCCCATTTTATAGATAAAAAAGACGACATTTAGAAAAGGTAGGTACCTTTCCCACCTTCTCACCCCCATAGTCTCACAGCTAATGTCAGATGTAGAATTTGTACTAAGTTAAGTGGGAGACAGTTGGTGTAATTTATTTCAAGTAGGGATTATTTAAAGGTATTTAAGAAATACTTGTTAGTGGGACCTGGTAGAACAGGCCTGTAACCTCTGTTACTGGAGTAGGGGAGGAGGGGAGCATCACGAGCTGGGGTTAAGACTGGCAGATTACTTGAGCTCAGTTCTGAGCTACAATAGGGATAAGCCAAACCAGCTCCAATATAATGAGTTCCTGGGAGTGGAGAGTCACCAGGCTGCCTAAGGAGGGACAAACCAGCCAAAGTTGGAAACAGAGCAGGTCAAAGCCAGTCAGCCAGAGGATCAGTCATGAGAATGGCCATGAACTTCCAGCCTGAGTGAGATGGGGAGACCTGTTCTCAAAACAAATAAAATTCTTGTTGATTGATGGATAGTGGAAAGAGCACAGCAGCAGGTATGCAGGAGGAAATTGGTTTCATTTAATTTCTAGCTCTACTATTAACTAGCTGTGTGATTTTTAAGTCACTTAATTCAGGATCTCATTTTCCTCATCTTTGAGCTACAGCTTTAAGCTCCCTTCGAATGTTAACATAAAGTGATTTAAATTACGGAGCCCAATGAAGTATGAAGAGGGCTGATGTCCACTTGCTCCATTCACCTCTGCTTAGAGGAAGATCCTCCTCAGAGGAAACTGAAGAGGCTACAAGGCCACTGTCCATAACCTATTCCAGCCCAGTCTTTCATAATGC
Source organism: Vombatus ursinus (assembly GCF_900497805.2). Taxonomy (NCBI): domain Eukaryota; kingdom Metazoa; phylum Chordata; class Mammalia; order Diprotodontia; family Vombatidae; genus Vombatus; species Vombatus ursinus. The sequence goes on along the minus strand of NW_020954580.1, from coordinate 1,789,545 downwards.
AACATCAGCTTTGGTTTCCTACTCCTCTCTTATTCTGCAAAATACCCCTCCAGCCGAGCAGTACCCTCCAATGTCCCCGCTAATCTGGGGCTATTTGGGAGGTATCTATGCCTAAGATTATCCTGTGCAAAGATATTGTCAACAAAGTTGTTTGATTCCTGGACACACATGGCATTCTTTGTCTTGCTGGCTGAACTTTAACTGGTAGTAATCCTCATTCTTAAAAAACTTGTCATCACCTGTGACCTCTCTGACCATCACAGGTATTTCTTTACACCTCACCACCTTTTTATGACCTACAAAATAGATTGGACTTCAAATTCAGTGCAGGTTATAACATTTACAAATTAAAACAAAAAGGTGGGAGAGCCATGAAATCAGTAAGAGAAAACATTGTGTTGTATGTATTGTGGTGAAGGAAACGTAAGGAGAAGGGGAGGGGAGAGGAGAGTGTTGAAATTTGTAAAAGACAAAGGGAGAAGAGGTGTTAAAGAATATTGTAGGAAGAAAATTGTTTCAAGCAAAATCTAGAAATTGAAAAGATAGTTGGAATAGAAAATCAGCATAGTAGTAAGCTTTGCGCCATTTGGAAAGAACTACTAGATGAAAATGATTTTTAAGAAGTACCTTTAAAATGCATCACAAATCAAACAAGTATATTTTAACTTGACAGCAGAAGTTTTGCAAGCCTCAGATTGATAACACCAACTGGGATATTTATTACTGTGTGAGAAGTTACCCTTTCTTTTGTGGGGGAGGAAGGGGAGGAGTAATAACACCTTATCATTTGAATTACTGGAAATCTTTGTTGTTGTGTTGTTGCTCAGATCTCTCTGACTCTTCATGACCCCATTTTGAGGTTTTCTTGGCAGAGATACTGGAGTGGTTTGCCATTTCCTTCTCCAGCTCATTTTTACCAATGAGGAAAATGAAGCAAACAGGGTTAAGTGACTTGCCCAGGGTCACACAACTAGTAAGTGTCTGAGGCCAGATTTGAACTCAGGAAGATGAGTCTTGCTGATTCCAAGCCCAGTGCTCTCTTTACTGCACCACCTAGCACCACAAATCTAATGATTTTTATTTTCATTTCACTGTTTGTTTTATAACATTTCTCAAAAGAGACATAAACTAGGGAAGCAATCAATTGACCTTTCTTCTAAGATAGTTAGATGGCATCGTAGATTGTCCTGGGCCTAGAGTTCAAACCCTGAATTCAAATCCAACCTTAGACCTGCATAGCTGTATGACCTTGAGCAAATCATTTAATCTGTCTGCCTCAGTCTCCTTAACTGTAAAATGGGAATAATAATAGCACCTACTTCCCAAAGTTGTAGGAAGGATCAAATGTGATATTTGTAAGGTGCTTAGCACAGTACTGGCATGTAGTAGGCACTTAATAAATGCTCCTTTCCTTCCCCACTTCCTGCTGCAAACTCTCAGTTATGTGTATAGAACATGCCACAACATATTGCTAGCAGTAAGATCAGGATCTGTGACCATCCCTGTGGATGTGACCCCTAAATGACACAGTTCTTATCCTTTTCCACACCACAGTAGATGATTTCATAAGCTGGTTCATGAGAATTCCAACCCCCTCTTCCCCTCCAAAAAAAAAAACCACCCCACCCAACATTTGGTGGTCAAGCCTCTACTGATGAGACTTCACTACCTGACCTTCAAAAACTCAGGGTCATCTCTATATCAAGGGGCATCTGATGAGGCATCCTTCATTTATCTCTTTGGTCAGAATTAATGAAAGAGTTCCCTCAGGCTTTGGCTGGGACAAAGGAAGAGAACAGGGCCCCACCATGGCTAGTCTTTGGAAGTTGTGAGTATTGACTGAGGTGGAAAAACAGGGGCTGGCTATTTATGCAGTACTTCCAATGGGACTCTTTATGAGTGTGGCTAGTATGATTGGCAATCTTATCCATATTGTGCTACTTTGAGCAAGAAGAAAATCTGTCCCAAGAAAGGGCTACATCAGAGTGGCAATTTGCTTCTAGGGGTTCAATCTAGGGCAACAGCTCTCCCTATGTCATCTTTGATTTTTATCACCTTTGCTTACTCACTAAACTAGCATCAAGTTTATAATTTGTGGGTTTCCCCATCATTAATCATTGCTTTTATGTGTCCTCTCCAAATACTAATTAATAAATCCTTTTTTGTTTATGATCTTTCTAACTACTTCTAAAGTTAAAATTGTGGGGGGTAGAAGTAGGGCATTCTTAAAAACCTCAGCACTTGCTTATATCCTTTCTAAGACGTCAGTGCAAATCTGTTTACTGATCTTCCAGATGCAACCCTTTGCTTTTGGACCAGTTTGAAGAGTAAACAGATGATTGGACAGAGAGAGTAGAGGAGATCTGAATTCTAACCTCAACTCTGCCACTTACTAGCTGTGAAACATTCACCAAGTCTTTGCATCTTAGATTCCTTACCTGTAGAACAAAGGGTTCCACTAGGAATCCCCAGACTAAGGCCTCTTTCAGGTTGTTGTTGTCATTGTTTTTAAAGACAACTCCACATGATGATTCTGTAAAATCTTATCAATTTTGCTATTTACTCTTTTAAAAATTTGTGATTGCAATATTAGTTCAGCATTTATTAAATATTCACAATCTACAAGGCATTATGTGGTAAGCCCTGTGATCTCAAATGTACATACATAGTATATAACGCATACATACCTTGCTTTCAAGGAACTTACCATCTATTTGGAATGGAGAGAGAACAAATACAAAAATAGCTATGATATATGAGAATGATAGATGTGTAAAGGAGAGACTCACAAAGTGTTGTGAGCCAGTTGAGGAGAGGGAAATGGCCATGAAGTAGACATCTGGTAGAAGCTTTCATGAAGGAAATGAGATCTAAATTGGGTCTCAAAGGAAGAGACTTCCATAGAAAGAGAATGGGGGTGAGGAATGTATTCCATTTATAGATCTTGACAGAAACAGAGGAATAGAAATTGGAGAGGGCTGAGAATAGAGATGGAGAGTAACTGAAAGGGTGGAGTTCTGGGGAGATATAAGAAGGGGAGAAAAAGATTTGAGAATGATTTGCAAAGAAGAGATAGCAAAAACTATGGGAGTAAATGGCTTCAGGACAGAACATTGAAGAAAAACCATACCTAAGGGAAGTAGGGTGAGAAACCAGTAAAGGAGATAGAGAAGAATTGGTCAGAGATAATATAAAGAGAACCATGAGCCAATAAAAGAGGAAGGATATGGGTGATCTACAGTGCCAAATGCCACAATGTGATCAAGGAAGGTGACCAAAACTCACTGGATTTGGTGATAGAGAGGTAAATAGTGATCTTCTGGAGAGCTATTTCAGTAAAGTGGAGGAAACCAAAGCTAGATTTCAACGGGTTGAATGGGTAGTGAGGAAATGAAACTGTGAACTGTAGCTTGGCACTGACAAGGAAGAGATAGGACCTTGGGTTGAAAGGGCAAGAGGGTTAAAGGAATTTTTTAGAGTAAGATCTCAACATGTTTGAAGGGTGAAAGGAAAAGGGAATGGGGAAGAGGAGTTGGAGAGAGGCAGGAGGGTAGGATGGGAATAGAGGAAGAGACTGACTGGGAGAGAGATTAAGGTTAAAGAGACTGAATTGATTTAATTGAATTGTTAGAACAAAGTCTGAGGGGAGGGATGAGAAGAAAGAAAGGGAGGAGATCTAGAAGTGTACACGTTAGTTTTAACAAAGAAGATCCTCTGATCCTGAAGGAAGAGAAAATAGGTAAAAATCAAGAGTACAGGAGGGAGAATGAGTATTTTCACTTGAATAATCTCAATCAATAACATGGGAATAATTTTCTGAAAGTGAGGACAGAGCAGATAGACTTGGGTTTGAGTAAAGGGAAAGGGAAGATTTGGAACAGCTGCTGGAAGGAGTATGAAAGAGAGTGAGATAAGCTAAAGGCTTATTGCAGAGCAGTGAGAACTCTGCTCATTCACATACATATGTAATGAGCCCAGTCAGCATAATTTCTTCCAGTGTCACTCAGCAACTTTGGAATAGGATGGAAGGAGGTGCAATGGTAAAGGTTAGGCCTTAGCAAGACAGGAAATGATAAATGGATCAAGGATAAGGGATTCAAGGCTGGTGAAAAGGGCATTGTTGAAGTGACTTACCATAGGGTCAAAAGGAGTAGGGATAAAAGTGAGGGAAGAATAAGACTGATAGGTTCAGACTTGGAAGAATCAAGGAACCAGGGCTTACAATGAGGGAAAAGACTAAGTATAGAAGGAACAACGGTTTAAGGCTGTTGGTCAGAAAAGGGAATTTCAGAGTTCAGGACCTTGAAGGTGGAGTGGTATAAAGTGATAGCAAGGCGATTTTGGCAAATGCCTGTGGAAGAGTGGAAGTGGGAGCCATAATAACAGAGCAATTTGAGGATGAATAGTGAAGATAATACTAGATTTCTTTTCTCTAGAAGCATGGTGGGGTGAAGAAAGTTTCCATATCCCTACGCAATTCATCAAATGTATTCAATTATCCAAGATCCCCCACATTTGAAATAAGAAAAAGGACTAGAATCATCTTTTAAGATGATTTCAGCAGAAACAGAGCTGTCAAAATTTCACGGAGCCTGATAAATTTGCAGGTGCCCAGACTCATCATCAGTGCTTTTTTGTCTTCATGTGCTACTTCATTACAGAATGGAGAAAAAGAAAAGGGGGAATCCATTGGGCAAGACTTTTTTGGTATGTACAATGATTTTGGAGTGGAGTTGTTTCAATTTCAGTCATCTTCAACTCTTTGTGATCTCATTTGGGGTTTTCTTGGCAAAGATATTGGAGTGGTTTGCCATTTCCTTCTCCAGCTCATTTTACAGATGAGGAAACTGAGGCAAACAGGGTTAAGTGACAAGAGGTAGTTAGTATTCTATCACTGGAAGTTTCATAGATTTCATAAGATGTGGAGGTGGGAAAGGCTTTAGAGATCATGTGTGTACTCTCTTTAGAATCAGAGGAACTGGGTTTGAATCCTGCTTCTAACCTCTGTGATCTTAGGAAAGGTTTTTTTTATTAAAATATTTTATTTCATTAACATTTTGTTTTATATCATCATATGTTTTCCAATTTATCTCATCCTTTTCCTCTCCCAGAAAGTTATCCCTTATAACAGAATAAAAAAGAGGAATTGAAAACAGTTCAACAAATCTAACCAACATACCCAAAGAGTCTAATATGCTCAGCATTCCATACCTTTGCAAAGAAGTGGGATGATGTGCCTTCTCACACCTATTTAGGGACAGTATTATTTGTTATAATGCGATTTCAGTCATTTTGCTGTTGCTGTTCCTTCCATTTTCACTATTGTGTACATCATTTTTTTATTCTGTTTTCTTCATCTTGCATCAGTTCATATAAATCTTCTCAAACTTCTCTGTATTTATTATAGTCATCATTTCTTATAGCACAGTAATGATCCATTACATTCATGTACCACATTCATTTAGCCATTCTCCAGTCATTGAGCATCTACTTAGTTTCCAGTATTTTGCTACCATAAAAAAAGTGCTGCTTTAAATATTTTGTTGTATATGAAGCCGTTCTTTTTTTCATTGATGTCCTTGGGGTATATACCTAGCAATGGAATTGCTGAATCAACAGGTATGAATGTTTTAGTTATTTCCTTTCCATAATTCTGAGTGGCTTTCCAGAATGTTTGGACCAGTTGTCAGCTCTACCAGTAGTACATTAATGTGCCCATCTTTCCACAACCCCTCCAACATTTTTGCTGTTTGCCATCTTTGCTATTTTTCTGGGTGTGAAATGAGACTGCAGTGTTATTTTGATTTTAATTTCTCTTAGTGTTAGTAATTCGATGCATTCTTTAATATGTTTGTTAGTAGCTTGCAGTTCCTCCTTTGACTATTATATGTTCACCTATTTGACCACATGAGTATTAGGGGATGATTTCTGGTCTTATATTACATCATTTTCCTACACGTCTTGGGACATCAGACCTTTGTCACATATATTTGATACAAAAGACTTCTCACTAGTTGGCTTCTTGCCTTCTTGACTTCTTATCTTAATTTCATTAATTTTGCTTATACAAAAGCTTTCCAATATCATGTAATTAGAATTATCCTTTTTTTTTGTAATTGCCTTTGCCCCTTGTTCAGTTAAAAATTCATTACCTAGCCATAATAATAACTGACGCTGATATAGCTTTTAAAAGCAAAGTGCCATATATGCTCATTCTCTACCTGTAAAGTAGATACTGTTGTTATTCAGTCACGTCCGACTCTTCATCACCCTATGGACCATACTGTCCAGGGGCTTTTCTTGGCAAAGATACTGGAGTGGTTTGCCATTTCCTTCTCTAGTAGATTAAGGCATTTGCCTTTGTCCTAGGTCACATAGCTAGTAAATGTCTGAGGTCAGATTTGAACTCACTTCTTCTGGTTTCCAGACCCAGCACTCTGTCCTGTAAGCCATCTAACTGCCTCAAGGTAGATACTACAGGTATTATTCTCTTGTCTTGGATGAGAAAACTGAGGCTTAGGGTGGATAAACAATTTACCCACAGTGATGCAGCTAATCAGTAACAGTTGAGATTCAACTGCCTTTAGCTATGTGCTAAAGGGATGTTTCTAGTCATAAAACCCTCTACCCAACCTGTATTTGTCAGTATAGAAACTCTTGTAATTGGGTCAGAAAGATGAAGTTCATCAACTTTCTTAAGATTTTGTTGTTAAGAAAGGGTTGGTTATTGGACTTATTGGGGGAGGTGAAAAGTTAGAGGAACTAAGATTGTTCCTATGGAGAGGAGAAGCTCAAGAGTTCATATTTACACTGATTTTTACAATGGTTACCACGGGGCTATCTCCAGTTGTCCTGATCTATATCTTGGCACTAGACCCAGATGGCTCTGGTAACTTTACACAGCCCTGCCTTACTTAAATCCAATTCACTTGCAAGTCATGGCAAATCTTCTGCTGTCATGGCCCTCTTCAAGAACGAAGGACAAACAACAACACTGGTTACCAGTGGTTCTTCATCTCCATTGAGGACTAAATTAGAGAAAGGTTAACCCTATGGAAAGGCAGACTGGAAAGAACACAGGATTTAGAGTCAGAAGACTTGGATTTGAATCTCAGCTTTGCCACGTATTGCCTAAGTGACCTTGGGCAAGTCATTTAATTTGGGGGGGGCAGGGAAGGGTATGTGTGCTTCAACTTTCTTATTTGTAAAATAACAAGGGAATTGGAAGAGGCTTGAAGATCCCTTTGAACTCCAGATTTCTATGATCTTCATATCAATCCTTTTTTTTTTTCCTTTTTGATGAAGCAGTTGGGGTTAAGTGACTTGCCCAGGGTCACACAGCTAGTAAGTGTCATGTGTCTCAGGTTAGATTTGAATCTATCAATCCTTAATTGGAAAAAAAGCACACAACAGAATTAAATAAGAAATGTTATGGAATATTTGGAAACTTTTTTTTTTTTTTTAAAGAGGGTTGTTTTTTTCCTCCCCCTCTCCCATGCCTTTTGGAAACTGGTTCTCCCTATCTTGCCCAGACCAGAAGTACAGTTGCCAAGGATCTAATCCCACTGCCTACCAACCTGGAAGCTTTGACCTGCTCCATTTCTGACCTGGGCTCTTTTGCTCCCTTCTAAGACAGCTTGGTTCTCCTCCCCCTCCTCAGGTGCTCACCATATTAAAGCTGGACTTGGTGTGGACACCCAATTGCCTTTAGCCTTAATGCATCAGGAGTCCAGTATGTGAGTGATTCTACCTCCTTAGCCTTCTCCAGGAGCAGGGATTTCCGGCCTGCACCACCATAGCGTGCAAGAAAAGGATCTTTAAAAGCAGAATACTTTATTATTAATCTGTATATAAAGTGAAATGGACAAGATGAACTCTCCAAGTCCTTTCTCACCATTATGATTCTCCCTTTCTAAAAAGTAACTCTCAGACACATTATTTTAGATTGGGGGTTATTTGGGGTACAAAGACATGCCCCTCCCCAAAGGATCCACATCAGAATTCTCTACTTTTCTAACCTCAAGGGCTCTGACTGTAGGTTTCAAGGGACTATTAAATCTGGAACTTTTAACATTTTGATAACTGTTTTTCAGTATATTTGGTTTACTTTGTAATCCTATGTGAATAAATAAAATTATGCATTTAAAACATGATTTTGAGGAAACCATAGGCTTCACCAGACTACCACATGGATTCATAACACAAAATCCTTACTGTAGAGGGATTAAAAATCAATCAATTAATGTTCTATTTATTATAGTATTTTTTTCCTTCCTATTCAAAGTTTCAAGAGTCTTATATTGGGTTTATTAAAGTTATTTTTTATCAGCTTTTGGAAAATTACCTCTTTTATTTTAATGAATCGTGATACTTAAACTTTATCTTATCAAGTAGAAAACTAAGAAGCACCTCAAGTTGCTGAACTGTAAGAAAATATACTTGTAAACGTTAAATATTTATATTTTTCCAGGCTCTATATGACCCTGTAGAGAGCTGTATGTTAATTACTCTTGGTGGAGGACTTTCATGCTAGATACCTGGCTAAATGTCTGAAGAGTTACTAACATATTTTTATTCCTCTTCTATATTTACTCCCTCTGAAGGACTGTGTGTACCTCCTTATTTTCCCCCTTTAGTGGAAATAGGAGTATCATCTTGTCTTATTTTGAGACTGAAAGCTTTTGCCCCTTTCCAATGCCTTATCTCAGCACAATTGTGTCCCTGTGTTCTTAAAGGATATGGTGGTGAAGTATGGTTGTTCAGTCATTTTCTGTCACGTCCAACTTAGTAACTTGGCAAAGATAATGAAGTGGTTTGCCATTTCCTTCTTCAGCTCATTTTACAGATGAGCAAATTGAGGCAAACAAGGTTAAGTGACTTGCTCAGGATCACACAACTAGTAAGTATCTGGAGGCAGGATTTGAAGTCAGAAAGATGAGTCTTCCTGACTCTAGGCTTGCACTCTATCTACTTTACCACCTAGTTGGTAGTGGAGTATAATTTTGTACAACTCCTACCAAGCTCAAAAGGCACCAGGTATGGGCCAGAAAATGGGCTCTGTCTATTATCAGGAGAGGTTCATCATCAGAAGTGTGCCCAGGAGGTAACTGAATATTTTCCAATGAGTAACTCATGCAAACTATAGGCTTCCAGGATGAGGGGCTGAATATGCACTGGTGGAGTGGGACATAAACATGTGAAATCACTGATTTCTAGAAGGATTTGGAGATGAAAAGCTCTCAGGGCTGCATTCAGCTCTTGTCTGAATTCAGGAAAGTGAAGTAGGATTTTGATTTGAAAGGCAGTGTAATGCAGTGGATAAGGCCCCAGACTTGGAGGCAGAAATGAAGGAAGGAATAAAGAAGCTCCTTAATCTTGGCTCCTTCTACCTTTCATGTCTTCTATCTGCCAACTCTGGGCATTTTCCCTGGCTCTTCCACATGCCTGGGATTCTTTCTTCTCATCTCTGACTCCTTCCTTCCTTCAGGCCTCATCTAAAATTCCACTTAATGCCAGAAGCCTTTCCTGACACTTCTCTCTGCCCCACCCCATGCTAGTGCCTTCTCTCTAAAATAATCTCAATTAGTTTTGTATGTATCATTTGTACGTAGCTGTTTGCATGTTATCTCTTCCATTAGACTATTGACTCCTTGAGATCATGAACTCTTTCTGTCCTGTCTTTGTATTCCCAGCACTTATTTGATGCCTATCAAATGTCTGTTGACTTGACTTAAAAAAAGCATCATTTATTATGCTCTTACTCTGTGCCAAGCACTGTGCTCAGTGCTAGGTATACAAATACAGTCCTTGTCCCCAAGAAGCTTAAGTTCTAATGGGGGAGAGTAGAAATAGAAAGATCAATATTCAAATTCTGCCTCTGAGATCTACTAGCTTCGTGAGTCTGAATAAATCATTTAACCTCTCAGTGTCTCAATTTCCTCATTTGTAAAATGAGGAAGAAGTAAAGAAAGAAGAGGTTCATTGAAGCTTGTCTAAAAAGTGCCAAGAAAGTTCAGAAGGAAACATAAACTGGACAGCTTTGACAGTAACATGTTGAATTTATTGTAAATATATACATATATGTATGCACACATATCTTTTAAAGCAAGCTATGTAGAATAGAGATTTGTGGTTTCACATATAATCCTCTTTGTTATTCTCCTTTGTATATGGAAATGTTCTCTTTGGGAGGCTGTAAATTCAGAATAAAAATAAATTAAAATGAAATAAAGGAGCTGAATTAAATGGTCTCTAAGGTCCCTTCCTGCTCTAAATCTATGATCCTATGATTAATGTGTTACTTATATTTTTATTTTTTTCTCTCAAATGGAAAATTGAAAGTTATCACTAAAAGTATTGGTGAATCTACAGGCTGGGACATAAACACTCACCATGTACATTGGTTTATTTACATTTCTGTCCTGTTTATGTTGACGATTACATACCAGCTACTTGGCTAAACAGATAGGGATGCTGTTGGAGGTTATGAATCTGGACAGAATTTACCCACTTGGCTTTTTATTTCATTATGTATTTGTTTCATTATTAAGAAAAAAGAGAGATGCATTCTTTGCTTGAGCAAGGAAATTGGTATCTCTATTTAATGACCTATGTGACGTGTCTTGTTCCCAGAGAGATGACTAAGCCCTTGGTTAACATAAAGCACCACCTTAATGATTTCTTCTCATGCAGTAAGTTTTTTTTTAAAACAATGAACTTTGTGAAGTTATGTATTTGTATATCTTTTTAATAAAGTTATCCAAAAAAAGTAAACTTACCATGCTTTATTATCAGTAGTAAAGACAAATATGGCACAATTTTATCTGCCTGGGAAATTGTTTGAGATACAATGACCCATGCAGTTCTGTTTTTAGCTCTAAGTAATCACTTTTGCTTCTGTTATAGTATTCATTAACTATTAAGTCATTCGTGCAACTGATAAGAACTATTCCCTGAATATAATCCAATGTGATCTTTGTTGGAAGAAAAAAAAATCCCATGATAGAATCCAGGTAGCCAAGTAATAGTGCTACTAATACCTTTACTAGGGTTTCCTATCAAATGCTGAAGTTGTCTTGTCCTTCATGGTCTTTCCCATTCTAATTCTAAGATGCTAAGGTTAGGATGTTTGTATTATTTCAGTCTGACCAACTCCCATCATTTCTTCTCACCCCCATTGCCCCAACCCACTTTCTCTAAAAACTGTATGGGTTGATCAGGAAAACAATAAAGAACCTAATCTAATGGGTGATAGAAAGTTTCCTCCCATTTATTTAACTATTTTTTTGCAGTTCAGAAAGGATCACTTTCAACTAAAGAGCAGTTGTAAGGTTCAAATATTATGTGGTGGTTGGTTGTTTTCTTTTTGCTTGTTTTTGCTTTTTGGTTTTTTTTTTATTTTTATAGGAGGAATTTCTCTACAAAGTTGTCTGAGTTTTTCCTCCTTTGACTTGATTTTTTTGAGCATTTTTGAATATGCCATTTAAAAAAAGGGGGCTTTCATTTTGGAAAGCAATTGGAAACTATTCCCAAAAAATGATTAAACTATGCATACCTTTTGACTGCAATACTTCTGCTAGGTCTATATACTCCAAAGAGATAAAAGAAAGAGGAAAGGGACCCATATCCGCAAAAATATTTATAGCAGCCTTTTTTTGTGGTGGCAAAGAATTGGAAATCAAAGGGGTGCCCATCAATTAGGGAGTGGCTGAACAAGTCATGGTATGTGAATGTGATGGAATACCATTCAAAATAAGCATTGATCAAAGAATGGTTTCAGAGAAATCTGGGAAGAATTGTACAAGCTAATGCACAGTAAGGTAAACAGAAAAAAAATTTGTATACTATAACAACATTGTAAAGATAAACAAGTCTGAAAGACTTGGGAACTCTTATCATCACAGTGAGCAACCACAGTTCTAGAGAATTTGTGGAACGTGCTGCCCAACTCCTGAAAAAGAGGTGACGGACTCAGGATATAAATTAAGACTTTTTTTTTTCATATGGCCAATGTGAGAGGGAAAAAAAATTTTTTTTGACTATGCATGTTTATAATTGTGGTTTTTGCTTTTCAGGCTTTCTCAATGGAGAGAGTGGGTGTAAGGGAGAGAAGGAGCATCTTTATTTGAAAATAAAATACAATCTAATTTTAAAAAGTAAAAATAAAGGACTTTAAAGGTCTTCTAGTGCAGACTGTCAGACTATAGGAATCCCTTCTGTAGCTTTTCTGATAGTTCAGGTGTTCAAGCTTTTATATCAAGCCTTTATGTGAACATTTCTGTTGATGGAGAAATCATCAACTCATAAAACATTCCATTCTGGTTTTGGATAGGTCTAACATTTAAAAAGTTCATCTTTACATTGTGTCAAAATTTTGTCCTCTACAGTTATGCTCGTTGATTTGAGTTCTACCCTTCAGGGGAAGGTAGAATAAATCTAATCCATATTCCATAGTATCATAGATTTAGAGCTGGAGGGGACCTTAAAAGTCATCTAATCCACCTCACTCATTTTACAGATGAGGAAACTGAGGCCCAGAGATATGAAACAATTGAGCCAAAGTCACATAGATTTCTAAGTGGTTGATAGATTTCTAAGTGGTGGAGTTGGAATCTAGGCTCCCTTCTTCCAGATCAAGTAGTCTTTACAGTGGGCCTTGCTGCCTCAAATGCTTTGTCCTGGAACTCTCCTAAGATCATCGAAATAGCTTTTACCCAAGGTCTTTTTGTTTTCAGGGCAAACATCTCTACTTCTTGTAATTATTCCTTATATAGCATGATTTCCAAACTCTTCACCCTCATAGTCACGTCTAGACATGCTCTGGTTTCTCAATATCCTTCCAAAAATATGGTACCCAGAACTGGACACAGCACCACAGATGGCATCTGCCCATCAGGAATCAGAGATTTGTTTATTAATGCAGCAAATGATTGCATCCCTTTCCAGGCAGCCCCATCTTGCTGTTAGCTCACATAGAGCTTGTAGTTAACTAAAACAACTGTGTCTTCACGTGAGCTGATGCTAGGCCAGGCCTCTTCTATTGCAAAACAAGCTAAACTCCTTGAGGGCAGGGATTGACTCAGTTCTGTATTTATGGCCTGGAACCTAGCACGGTGCCTAGCACAGAGGAGGCACTTGTTGGTTGGTTGAGCCAGTAGATGAAAAGTAATGTTTCATGTTCTTTTAGTTTTCTTATAATATCTCTTTATTTAGGTCCATTTTTTGAACTTATCTTGGCAAATGGTGTAAAATATTGGTCTATGCCCAGTTTCTGCCATACTTTCTGGTTTCCCTAACTATTTTTATTAAACAACGAATTCTTACCCCCATGTCTTAAGTCCTTATACTTGTCATTATTGATCCAGTAGTTATTGAGGTTAATTTTGTTAAACATAATTGCAACATTTTGCCCTTCTAAACTTAATAAAAATCAATTACTGTTTTTGCCCTATTAAATTTCATCCTCTTAAGATTTTGGCCATTGTCTAAATGTTTTGAAATTTTTGGATCTTGATTCTGTCAACCAATATGTAAACTATCCTACCATCTTTGTTTCCTCTGTGAATTTGATAAAGAGGCTATCTATGCTTTCAAGTAAGTCATTGATTAAAACTCGAGACCTTTACTAATCGACCCTTTATGTTTGCTGTCACTCAGCTAGCTATGAGATAGCTGTCCTGCTTTAACACACTTGGGTGTTGCTGTAGAGTGTAGAGTTGATTAGCAAGTCTCAGATTCCTTGTGCTCCCTTGAACTGAATTAGTACCAGGTCTTGCATATCTCCTCAGGTGTGAGGGAGGGAAACAGGGCATTTCCGTGGGTGATTCTTTTCTTTGGCCATTAGCCACTACCACTTCTCCCTGCTTTGTCTTCTCTCTGGTTATGTTATCAGCCATGCCCTGTTATAACAGCTCATTTTTTAGCAAAAGGGTAACATGGTGGCCTGTAGGTCCATGTAGTTCCCTCCTCTGCTATTCTCTGTTATTTATATTATATGGAACATTAATAGTATAAACAAATTAGCTCAGAGCTTCCAGTTTGGAAAATTCTTAATATTCAGAAAAAGATCTGGATCTCCTCCTATAATATTTTATCTCCAGCTAACCTTTGACCTTGCTACATTTGAGACAAGGTCAGAATACAGGAAACATTAAAGTGTTACTGAACAAACATGGTGATGGGAGTTTGGGAAAAAGCAGATCTTTGCAAAGACATATACTCCCCTTTCATATAGACACGGGCAGTCACATGAGAAATGAGGTAGTTTCAGGGAGCAGGACTCCTGGCAGGAGAGAGCTGACCATGGATTCAAAAGACAATTGGCCCTGGTGATAGCTAGAAAAGCTCTGTATGAGGACTCCACAAGGAGAAAAAGGACATCTTCTTTAGATCTACTTAATATATTTGCCATACACAATAAGTCATGACTTATTCAAACTGTTTCAAAGGCTTTATAGTAATTGATAAAAAACAGTATAAGTGTTGTAATATTTTCTTTACAAAGATCCTCTTCATGCTTACTTATTGTATTCTTGGGATATCTGAAACACCTCATGATATAGCTGGTATGAAGTAGAACTTGTCCCCCTGGAAATCCACCCAGTCTCTTGGCAAACACCCTAGACCATGTCCTGGTTCTGACTGTCTCAGGGAAGCTCTGGTTGTTCTCAAGTTGTTCCAGGTGTCAAGATGGTGGTTGGAAGGCTGTGTAGTATTTTGCTTTATATAACCTTCTGGATTATGTGGCAATAAGAAGTTATCTCCTAGGAGATCAGGGATACTTCCATTGTCCATCTCTATTTTAAAAAAAAAAAAAGGAAATAGGCTTTCCTGTGACAATCATAAGGAGATCTTTCTCTTAGTCATTGCTGTCAAGATTCTTGGCTGATCCTTGACCTGGAAGATGGTCATCTGCCTGAGAACCAGTGTGGCTCCAGAAAGAGCTGAGGAATGGTTGACATGCTGTTTGCTGCATGACTACTCCACGAGAAATACCAAGTGCAGAAGAGGTCTGTACACAATGTACATCAGCCCGACCAAGGGCTTTGTCAGTCATGAGAGCTTGTGGAAGATCATGGCAAAATGTGGTTGCCTAGAGAAATTCATCAGTGTTGTATGCCATTTTCATGATGGCATACTTGTATGGGTTCTGGATAATGAATGCTGCTCTCACGCTTTCCCAATCACCAGTGGATTGAAGCAGGGCTGTGTGCATGCTCCCATGCTTTTTCGCATGATGTTTCCACAATGTTGTCAGATGCCTTTAATGAGGACAAAAATGCTATCAAGATTAGTTACCAAACTGGTGGTAAACTACTTAATCTGAAAAGGCTACAAACCAAGACTAGAGTGGAAGGAGAGTCGGTGCATGACTTTTTGTTTGCAGATGATTATGCACTCAATGCAGCCTCTGAGACTAAGATGCAACAAAGTATGGATCACTTCTCTGCCCCTTATGCTAATTTTGACCTGACAATCAACACCAAGAAAACAGAGGTCCTCCGTCAGCCAGCATTACACCATCCATATGTGGAACCATTGGTCATAGTAAATGGAGAACTTTTGAATGCTGTGGATAAGTTCACTTACCTTGGCACTGTGTTTTCCAGTGACATCTAGATAGATGATGATGTTGATGCATGCATTGCCAAAGCTAGCTCAGTGTTTGGTAGGCTCTAAGGGAGAATGTAGGACAGAAGAGATATTAGGCTGCTTACCAAACTGAAAGTCTACAGAGCCATTATGCTAACTTCCTTGTTGTATACCTGTGAAACCTGGACAGTATACCACTGTCATGCCAAGAAACTGAATTGCTTCCTTTGGAATTGTCTTGGGAAGATTCTGAAGATCACCTGGCAAGATAAGATACCAGATACTGAACTGAACTGCCTAGTATTTAAACTCTGCTGCAGAGAGGGCAACTCCAATGGGCCAAACACTGCCCAAATACCAAATCCATGTTTACCTAAAAGGCTATTTTACAGAGAACTCACAGAAGGTAAGCACTCACACAGTGGTCAGAAGAAGCAGTGCAAGGACACTCTGAAGATCTCTTAGGAAAACTTTAATATCAATTGTGAGACATGGGAAATGATAGCAGAGGACCCGTGTACCCACATCAAAGAAGGCACCGTACTCCATGAGCAAAGCAGAATCACAGTAGCACAAAGGAAACATGAGCTACACAAGTCCAGAGACATCTCCATCCTAACTGTTCTAATGGACTTCTTGTGCCTGATCTGTGGTAGAGCCTTCTGAGCTAATATTGAACTGATCAACCACAGCTGAACACATTGTACCCTGACCCCAACATCATGATATCATTGATCCTCTTCAAAAATGAAGGACAAACAACAATAGTATTTGGTGGACCTAGGAGTAGCAAATTTTGTGGGTGACCAACCTTCCTGTGATTTTTTTGGGGGAGGCATAGAGAAAGTTAGCATTCCCTGGCTTAGGCAAATGCACCCAGTTATTGACCAGAAAAGTAAACTCTTTAACCCTTAAAGTACCATGGAAATGTGAATTGTCATGGGTTATAAGTCACTACAGAGAAGAAATAGGAAATGATGGTGACCAGCTTCTTAACTGATGATCTAAATCTTAGGCAAAATGGCAGTGACTATTTTTAAACTCTTGATCTTAGGATTTTGGTTTTCAGTAACAAATCAATAATTTGCTGAAGAGACTGAGAAAACATGAATCTCATTCAACAAGAAACTGCCTGAAAATGTGCTTTTCTTGACTTTAAAATCAAGGATTTAGAGCTGGATGGGACTCTAGAGGTAATCTAATCCACCCTTTCATTTTACAGGTGAAGAAACTGAGGCCAGGCTTGCCCACTGCCATACAGCTAGAAAGTCTCCAACATAGATTAAGGCTCCCACACTCTTTCAACTGCAACAGTTCTCTTCTTTCTATTCAAAACCTTTCTGATTTGGTGTGCCTTTCACAAGGTCCCTGTATGCTTACCTCCCTTCACACAATATGGTAAGAGGGCTTAATAGCAGACTTCCAGAGAATTTAGCTGAGAAGAGCCACTTTCAATATTTTTTGTGCCGATCTTTGATTTGAATATCAGGATAATACTTTGATATTCAGCAATATTACCTTTCAGAAGGAGTTTTACATAACTATTAAAAGATATTGCCTATAAACCAATTTTTACAATATGTCATGCCTAATAAGTCTTTTTTGTAGATGGTATTTATATAGCACTCCTATAATTAAACATATATAAAGTGCTTTCTAAACCTTAAAGTACTATATGAATGCTAACTCTTATTATGGCATTTTGAAGGGCCTTCATCTTGTCATTCGGTCATGTAGATCAAATGATCCCATTTGAAATTTTCTTGGCAAAGATACTGGAGTGGTTTTCCATGTCCTTCTCCAGCTTATTTTACAAATGAGGAGACTGAGGCAAACAGACATAAGTGACTTGCTTAGGGCCACATACTAGAGGTCGAATTTTAACTCGGAGCCTCCTGACTCCAGACCCAGTACTGGCCACCTAGCTGCCCACAGAGATCCTAATATCAATAGTATTAGGGATGCAATGGAGATCCCAGTACTCCAGTACAAGGTATTATTGTAGGGAAGAGGTGTTGAACACCTGATCTGCAGGCCCTTGGAAACACTTTGAGTATTTGTAGTAGGAATTAGATTAAAATGTAATTGGGAAATATTTAATAAAACAAATAAAATACAATAGGACATGGATAATTTTAGTATGTGGTTTTCTAATATGCAGCAGTAGGGATCCTTGTGTATGATTCAGTGAACCTTTCTGGTTGAGTTTGACAGCCCTGCTGCAGGGTACTTATTTCAACAACCTTTTTAAACCTGAACTTCTATAGAGAGACTGTGTTTGAAATCGTGGTATGCATTCTGCACCAAGACTGAAAAGAGACATCACTAGGAATTCATGTACCTACACCAAATTCATTTGGGGAGTAGTTTTGTGATGCTACAAAGGATGGTCCAAATATGTGTGAGGGCGTATTGGGAGAGGGACATCTAGGTGATGCAATGGATAGAGCACTGGGCTTATAATTAGGAAGACTTCCTGAGTTCAAATCTGGCCTCAGACACTTCCTACCTGTGTGACTTTGGGTAAGTCACTTAACCCTGTTTGCCTCAGTTTCCTCACCTGTAAAATGAGCTGGAGAAGGAAATGGCAAACCACTCCAGTATCTCTGCCAAGAAAACCTAAATGGGGTCATCTTAACCCTGTTTGCCTCAGTTTCCTTATCTGTAAAATGAGCTGGAGAAGGAAATGGCAAACCGCTCCAGTATCTTTCTCAAGAAAACCCCAAGAAGGGGTCACGAAGAGTTGGACATGACTGAAATGACTGAACAACGACAATACTGAGAGAGAGGGTTTTCTGTCCCTTGGAGGCTCTGGGCCTCATCTCCTAGGAATTGAGGTGGGGGAGAAGATAAACCCTAGGAGAACAGCCTCAAGGCTGCAGTATCTTGGAGGCAATTTTGTCTCATGGTTATATATGCTGATAGAAGACCATGAGATCTTCAGATGAGGCATAGGGACCCCTGTTGCTATGGGGGAGAGGAGGCTGGCACACATACAGATGTACCCTGCTACAAAATCTCACTCATTCTATGTTAGTTTGGACTCTGAATCTGAATAATTAAATCCACTCCAAGAATGAGAACAATCTATTCTCATATGATGAGAGTGAGCAGTCTGTGTGCTTCAATCTTAGTTATGTTTACACAATCTTTTCCACTATCATTAATATTGTCAGAGATTATGATTGGCAAAACCCATGGTTTGAATGTTTTCCAACAAGGACAGAGGGATTTTCCTTTGCCAGCCTAACCTTTAAGAACGTAAGGTCATCTCCAAACCACAGTAAGGCACGGGAGGAGGATTGTAGTGGAAACAAGGACAAATCCAGAGTTAAAAAGAAACTGTATTCAGACACTAGTAATATATTTGAAACCTAGGCTAAAATATTGTCTAGTTTTCTTTGTACATTAAGTAAACTAATTTAAGCAACACTCCATCTGAAGAGTTAGCACAGCTTCAAGAACTCCCTCAGCTTAGACATCAGTATACCTGTTGTGTAGGAGGTGAAGCAGCTACCAGTTTTCTTGGGATAGCTTTAATTTATAGATCAATAAAGCATATTGTTATTTTTAAAAGAAAAGAAGGCATTATTTTAGAGTAGGATACAATCTGAATCCAATAGCATAAACTATTTTAAGGATACAGACACCTCTGTGGAATCCCCAGACAGTTTGGAACTGTAGCTCTGCCCTCTGATGTGGATCATGAAAGCTTTTTGGGGGCTGGGGGTGGGGATTGGGATGGAAACTAAACCTGAAATAAGTGGTAACAATTCAAATATTCAGGAGAGAGGGTTGAACCATCTAAGTAATCCTGGGGTTTTGAGGATAAATCCTTCAGACTCTATTAGAGTAACTTTCCCCATAATGACTCATGTAGGATTACCTCTCCCTGAAGGATCCTGATGATACATGGCAGCCCTCTGGCCCATGCATGACCTTGCCTCCGCTTCACTTAAATCTCACCCTCTTGACTTTGACTTTGCCTGTCCCAACCTTCGTCTTTTGTTTTGATAACATTTGTCATATTCTCTGGTTTTGTGGCTTGGATGATTCTAAACAGCCTGATTCTGAGACCAAATTAAGTAGAGAGGTGAGACCTTTGTGCTGAGTGCTGAAGGTTGGAGTTTGAATTGGGGGCAGGAAGTAGTCAGTAGGGAGCATTCCAGAAGTAGGGAGCCTCATGAGAAAGGCAATGTTTGTGATCAGTTTCAGGCATGAGGAGTTCTAATTGCCATTTTCATTTCTTCATATATTGTTTTGGATACTGAAGTGTTAGAGTTTAAATGGTATAGTTTCACTATTGTTGATAATAGTAGAGCACTTTAAGATTGGCAAAATTCACAAATATTAAGTCATTTGATCCTTACAACAATTCTGGGTATCAGGTACTATTATTATCCCACTTTTATAGATGAAGAAACTGAGGCAGACAGAGGTTAAGTGACTTGGCCCAGATCACACAATGAGGAAGTATCTAAGAGAGTATTTGAACTCAGGTTTTCATAACTCCAAGTCCAGTATTCTATCCACTGGCATATGTACTGCCTAGCTGCCGAGTAGATCATGATATAAATGCTGACACATCTGTTCCATTTCACGTAAACTTCTTGTCCCAGTTTCATCTCTTACTTGGGGATGATTTGCCTTAGTTTGGTCTCTGGCCAAGTTTTCTGCAGGCTTCTTTTCTACATATTGCTTTTTTTTTTCTGATCTGTGAAATGATACTATTTGCAATCTATTGTACTCTTTGCTGCATTTTGTAAATAAACATTATTTCAAGTAATACACACTCAACATCAAGGCAATTTTCTTCTGTAAAGATGCTGGCCAATTGTTTTCTATCCCCAATGAGGACAGAATAAGAGATGAGTTTAAACTACATTGTAGAGTATTGGGTTTTATGACACAATTTTCTGATGATGAAGATTACCTATCTTTGTAATTAGATTAGAGAGGGAAGTTGTAAAATTTCTCCTGGATATTTGTAAAGCTAAGAGAGAACCTCATCTGGGTAAAAATGTACTTATTATAAATATTCCTATTTATATTTAGACCTACTTAATACAAATTTGAAGAAAGATCATTCTAGCTCTTTGATTCTGTGATTCATGGATATATGCGCCTTACAACATTGCCTGACCCATTGATAGATATTAGTGCATTATAACCAAACTTTCCTGTCCCACTGTAATGCAATTTGATCATTCATGGATCCAATAGAACTAATTTCCCTCTTAAAATTAAGTGAAATAATGCCAAGTTTTTCACTTTTTAAATTTTTTTTATTTTTTCAAATTTTTCACTCTTAATCTAAAGTAAAGCAAGTCCTTTATGAAGAACACGCCTCCAAAGTACAAACACTAAGACATTTAGCAAAAGAAAGCCTTTGCAAAAATGGGAATGAGTTCACAAGCTTAGCACTAATTTCTACTTAACAGGATCCAAGGTCTCATCAGTAAGGGTACTTTGTCTACTAGTACAGGAGAGGCGGGTAAAAATGAAGCATCAGAGATAACAGTGAATGAAGGTAGCAACTATGTGACAAGTAATCCCTTGGCCAGTCCAAGATTTGCAGGAGCTGTAGATGACAATATTGAAGGGGCAGTGGTGGAGCAATGGGAAAATTCCTGAGTCAATGGAGTATTGATCCTTCTGGACCAAGAGGAGGGTTTGGGGGATGGAGGTACGATGTGGAGGAACAAATCAGACAAGTACTATGGATTGAATAGTCTGTTTAGCCATCAAAGAGGAAGGTGGATTCTCCATTGGCATTCAATTCTTTCTACTTTCAGGGATGTCCCAAAGAGAGTTGCATTTTAAGTTTAGGGGCATTCCATTTGTCCCTGGAAGAGGAACCAGGGGTGGGAATTGGGGTGGGGGCTGAGAGGGAAGGAAAATGATTTTGACTGTTTATGGGCTTGGGTACATGTTCTTTGTGTTTTCATTTTCTGGCAAGTGAAATAAAGCTTACACTATGTCTGAATGCTTGCAGTAGTAGCAAAGAGTCATTTACCTTCTCTGGGAAACTGTAGACATGAACCACATTCTAATGTTCCTAAGGGAACATTATACCCCTGCTCAGGGGTATAAGTCAAAGAGACTTTTTGTGAGAATCCTCCAAGAACTAAGATGGGGTCAGGGAGACACAGAGCTTCAGTTTTGAGCCGTGGATTACACTATTTTTTTTTTAAACACCAATTCTTCATTGGTAACATGGTGTGGCCCAATTCTACTCATCCTGCTTCTCCTCTTAATCCTTTGTATAAGAAGCAACTGGAATTCTTTGGGTTTGATAGTATTCCTAGATTTATAATCAAATAGTTTCATTGGATGAATATTGTTGATTTAAAAATAGACCTTTGTATCAGGGAGAAACAGTGTCAAATGCACCATGCAATTTCCATCTGCCATTTCAGTTGTGGGCCCAGTTACATTTTTCATAGAATATATGACATATTATATAGCATTAATATGTACACTGAAGACACTTTGAGGAGCACCTTTAAGACTCTATTTTGTCATAACCAAGTCACATTTTTTTTTTTACAAAAGAAAAAGACATTATAGTTTCTGTACCATTCAGCCATGTATAACTATAAAAATGGGGTTGGCTATAGAAAATAATCTGTGAAAGCCTGATATGCATAGACCATCCTCATGAAGATTTTATAGTCATGAGAAAGAAGTCATATGAATCAGCACTTGCTGATATTTGTTGTTGGGTTTTTTTTTTTTGGTTGTTGTTGTTCAGTGGCTTCAGTTGTATCTAACTCTTTGTGACCCCATTTGGGGTTTTCTTAGCAAAGATACCAGAGTGGTTTGCCATTTCCTTCTTCAACTCATTTTACAGATGAGGAAACTGAGGCAAACAGGATTAAGTGTCTTGCCCAGGGTCATACAGCTGATAGGTGTCTGAGGCCAGATTGGAACTCAGGAAGATGAGTCTTCTTGACTCCATGCCTGGCACTCCACCCACTGTGCCAACTAGCTGCCCCCAAAAATCTTCTTAGGCACATTTTTTGTAAGTGTCATCTCTGACCTTTTCCCCTTCTTTTGTATTCTTTCTACTTTGAGAAATAATAAAAATTGGTCCTTTAATACCTTTAAACCTGTTGAGTAAGTCAGTAAGCAAGCATTTACTAAATGTCTCCTGTGTTTCTGGCACTGTGCTAAGTGCTGAGGATGGAAAGAAAGGCAAAAATAGTTCTTGTCATCAGGGAGCTCACAATCCAACAACATACAAATAAGACATACATACAGATGTGTGTGTGTGTGTGTGTGTGTGTGTGTGTGTATACAAACAAGATCTGTACAGGATAACTTAGTGATAATCTCAGAGGGAAGACACTAGTATTAAGGGGGACCAGGAAAGGCTTCAAGCAGAAGGGAGGATTTTAGCTGAGATTTGAAAGAAGCCAGGAGTGGGGAGACAAAGAAGAAGATTTCAAGCAAGGGGTGACAACTAGGGAAATGCTCTGAGAATGGACTTGGAGTGTGTTGTTCAAGGAACAGTACAGAGTTGGTTGTCATGGGTTGTAGAGGACATGGAGGGGAAGAAGGTGTTACCTCTAGCATGAATTTCTTCTGCATATATTTGGCCAGTCTAGCTACTTTTCCTGGCTTTATTTTCTTCATTGCTATGGCTAGTTCCTCAAATAATACTTTGGGTCCTGAAGCAGTAAAATATAAGGCTTTCATTTCTGCTGCTGACAAGAGTAAAGCATCATAAAAATGCTAGCTGACCTGTTTCTGATCACTTCTGTTTGTTTTCCTTCCAATCTCACCTGCAGATGCTCGGGATGATCTAATGTGATTTGATCTCATGCTAAGACCTCCACAGTCTTTTATTCTTCTCTTTTTGCTTTCCATGTTGATTGTGTTTCACTCTTCCTGTTCTGGGATCTGCTTTGCATGAGTTACATTTTTTTCTAGGAAATGATAAGAGTCTTTATTCTTGTCCACTCCTCTTTATTCCAAGTCAACCAGTCAGGCTGGAGTTGCTATCATGGTGCACAGGGTCACCTTCTTAATTTTTCCCTTTCTTCTAATTTGGTGTTTACTTTGACCTTTGCTCCAACTAGGGTATGAGATAACTTCATGACTGCTACATCTGCAACCAGTTGTTTTCTGTCTGTTCGGATCCAGTTGATTTCTCTTTGTATGTCATGTTGCTGTTTCCTGTGCTTTCTTCACTCCAGGATTCATGCTCTTACAAGTGTGAGGCTTCTGTTTGTTTTTACAGGGTCTTTTCATTTTTTGATCCTTACTCACCTGTGTTTCCCAATGTCATTTTTGATACCTTTTCCTTCCCTCTCCTCTCCACCACCCCTCTTGTCTGCTTCTCTAGTCAAGTTGCTGAGTAGAAGGATGTATGTTGACTTAGTTTGGTGGGTGCCATCACTCTTTGTAGAATTTCCCTACTGTGTCCTCTACAACAGATGATGGTGCATAAACTGCAATCATTTTTATGAGGGCTGATTGGTTATTGTCACCGTAAGGTGGTATGATTATATCTCCAATAAAATGATCTTTCTTGTTGCTTTTGAACTTATTTTAATTCTTCAGAGACTGTAGTATTCTTTGATTAATAGACAAATATTACCATTTGAAAAATATTGTTGATAACAAGATGAGCCTTTGTTTCAGGAGGAAGCTTAGAGTCATTAAAATGCACTCAAGTAGGGAAGGGAATCAACATTTATTGAATGCCTTCTATGTGCCAGGTATTGTGCTAAGCACTTTACAAATATTACCGCATTTGAGCCTCACAACAACCCTGTGATATAGGTGATATTATTGTCCCCATTTTATAGTTGAGAAAACTGAGACATAAAGAAGTTAACTTGCTGAGAGTCATACAGAAAGTACCTGAGGCCAGGTTTGAACTCGGGCCTTTCTGACCCTAGGTCCAGTGCTCTATCCATTGTACCACTTAGCTAAATGCACTGGATAACTTTCTCCTTCCTTGTTTCAATTCTGGGCTCTAGTTAAAACTGTCATTGAATCTTATACAAGGTTAATTTGTACTTGTTATATACTAGCTCCTTTATTCACCTCTCTGAGAGAACTTTATGAGCTATTATTCCCACTAGCTACATTCTCATTATTATCTCCTTGTTTCATTTAGAATGAAAAAATTAGTGTGGATATGGTTCAGTTCTTCTGGTAGCATCTCTGCCTTTTGGTCTTTGGACAGAGGGTGCATATTTAGAATAGTGACAGTTAAATTCATGTCTATAGACAGTTTAAGATTGTGTGATACTTAGTGCCTTCTGCCACCTTTTTTCACTGGTCCACCATCATCACTGCAGAATTGAAAGGTGTACATGAGGACTGAGACCATTTGGAGTTTAGTCTATTTTGGGAATGCCTGTAGCAAAAAAAAAAAAAAATAATAATTGTCCTTTGGAGGCTACCCTTCTGGTGAGGAGCATCTCAGTATCTCTTAGGTTGGTTCTTTGACAGACACAGTTCATCTTCAGCCTGCATTCAAAATCTTTCCAGTTTCATGGGGATTTGCTAAGTATTTTCTTGCTCTACCTTCAGCCTAGCTCTTTGCAGAATAATTTTCAGTTCACTTCGTCATTTATTCATTTGGAAGAAAGACTGATGTTCATCAAATCTCTCTTCTATTCAGCCTCCATGTGATGCAGAAGCACAAATTAGATCTGATTGGGCCATTCCATTCTCAATAAGAAAGACCTGACAGACTGAAAGAAGTGGGAGAAAAGAGTACCTTCTACAGTGATTAATTCATTTGCTTCATGACCTTTTTTTTTTTTTAGGTATAAATAACTTACCTATGATGCTATTGATGGTGAATACTTTGATAGCCATGCTTGTCACTTAGGGAAAACATCTGATCAAGCATGACACAGCTCACTTGCTTTTCTCTGATCTAATAAATGAGCAAAAATCATTCTGATGTGCTGAGAGAGCTAAAACCATATGGTTTTGGTGTGGGAGCCTTTGTGACCTTTGGGCTAAATCCTTCAGGTTATCTGGTAAGCAACAGACATGACAGGATTATCTGACATCATCACTCCTGACTCCCCTCCAACCCCCTGGTCTAGTGAAAATAATATTGGACTGGGGGTATAGCTTCATTGAACTTTTTAAAAAAAGTTATAAACACCAACAAGTCTCTTAGCTTTTTTTTCTGCCTTATTTGGTTTAATTTTAGAAGTGGAATTCTTAAACTTTTTTTTTTAAATCATGATCCACTTTGGTAGTCTGGGACCTCTCTCAAGATAATTTTAAATGCATAAAATAAAATTTAGCACAGGGTTACAAAGTAAACTGATTATATTTAACTGCAGTTATAAAAAAAATTTTAAAAAACAAGTTCACACACCCCAAATTAAAAAGCTTTGTAAGGGAAAATAAATGTGAAACACTTCTAATTTCTTGGGTGACAGAATGGAACGGAAGGAAAGAGATCAAATAAGTTGAAAAGTATGCATCCTTGTTTGGCTATTTCAGTAAAATAGCAGTAGGTTGAATATGATTTACTCATCCTCGGAATATGTTTATGATTTTAAAAAAATTACCAGCTTTTCCTCTTGGTAGCAAATTCTGCTGATCATATCTCTGTTAAAATAAATGAGGAACCTTCACAAATATCTTCACATTTATTTTTCTAGCAGACTAAAAATAGAGGAATACTTGGTACCCCTATGAGAATTGGAAGAAAGCTGAGCCATTCCTTTAGACACTACGGTGGCTGACTGTCTGGCCACCATTCAATATCTGTTCATCAGAGGTTGGACTCCAGAGAAAGCTGATCCTGGCTGAAATGCAGGAAGCTCAGGCCAATCCCCACTGCCTTTTTTTGGAGGCTGTCTGAAGCAACATGGCTATGAAAAGGCCCTTCAAACACAGGGAAAGGAAATCCTTCCCGAGACTCCTGACTACAAACAAAAATTAAAGAAGTATGTAGCCCTGGCAGGGAAGCTAAAACCCCCGGAGAAACCAAAGTCTGTTGAAGCAAAGAGAGCTGGCATAGATGTGCCTTCAACCAAAGAGTTTCTGTTGTGCACTGCCATTTATGAGGCATGTGGCCTTGGCATTATTCATAATGATATGATTTATAAAAAGGCTAAGGTTTGCAAAGAGCTTTACATACCAGATCTCATTTGATCTTTACCCTTGAGATAATTGCTATGGCTATTATTATTTCTATTTTACAGATAAGGAAACTGAG
Organism: Vombatus ursinus; assembly: GCF_900497805.2. Classification (NCBI taxonomy): domain Eukaryota; kingdom Metazoa; phylum Chordata; class Mammalia; order Diprotodontia; family Vombatidae; genus Vombatus; species Vombatus ursinus. The sequence continues at coordinate 1,762,748 of NW_020954580.1, read as the reverse complement.
ATACTTGCCCACAGTCATGGAGCTGTGCCAGAAATAGGATTTGAGGGGGATAGCTAGGTGGTGCAGTGGATAGAGCACCGGCCCTGGAGTCAGGAGGACCTGAGTTCAAATCTGGTCTCAGACCAGACACTTGACACTTACTAACTATGTGACCCTGGGCAAGTCACTTAATCCCATTGCCTAGCCAAAAATAGATAAATAAAAACAAACAAACAAAAAGAAATGGGGTTTGAACCCAGGTCTTTCTAAGTCCAGTGTTCTTTCCATCCCTCCCACATTTTGCCTCTAGGCCTGCATTTCCTCATCTGTAAAACTGAAGGATATAGCTAGATTAGGGGTCCTTAACCTTTTTTGTTTCATGGATCTCTTTGGAAGCCTGGTGAAACCTATGAACCCCTTCTCCAAATAATGTTTTTTAAAATAAAATGCACAGGATTGCAAAAGAAGCCAGTGCTATTGCAATACAGCTTCTCTCTGCCCCCCAATAAAGCTAATGCCAGAAATTTGTTTTGCATATCTATACATATTTGCAATGATTTTCATTTTTCTTGTTTCCTGAATGGGTGAGAGAGAAGGAAGGCAGAGAATTTGGAACTGAAAATAAAATAAAATTGAATTTAAAAATAGAAATAAAATGCTAATAATAATAATTGCTAATATTTATATAGCACTTAGTATTGCCAGGCACTGTGCTAAGCACTTTTTAATTATTATCTCATTTGATCCTTACAACAACCCTGGGACATAAGTGCTATTATTTATCCCTATTTTACAGATGAGGAAACTGAAGTAAACAGTGATTAAGTAACTCTCCCAGGGTCACATAGCTAGTAAGTGTCTGAGGCTGGATTTGAACTCGGGCCTTCCTGACTCCAGGTCCAAGACTCTATCCACTGTGCCACCTAAATGCCTGTGAAAAATAAAATTATCAATTTTTTTTTAAATTCATGAACATCTTGAAATCTATAGGGGTTCATGGACCCCAAGTTAAACATCCCCAGGCTGGATGATCTCAAAAGTCACTGTTGGCTCCAAGATTCTCTGCTTTGGTCTCAATTTAGGTAGCACTTGAAGAAACTGATTACAACAGATTATTATAAATGTCTTGGCCAATAGATCCCATATTGCTGGGAGTTAAAACTCTTGAGAAATGTAATAATAAAAATAATAGTAACATGTGGAGAGTAAAGAGTTTAAGTCAGTCTATCAAGAAAACTCTAGAGCTCTTTGTGGGAATAAGGAGTCTTAAGAATTTATACACACACAGACACACACACACACACACACACACATACACACATACATACATATGCATCAAGTTTCTGGAGCATATGCTAAATAAATTGTTGGATTCAAACATAGTCCTCTCCACATAGGGTAAGCTACAGAGTTCCCATGATGAGACCAGATGAAGTGGGAAGACACAGGAAGGACAAGCCTTCATCTGGTGACTGGCAATGAGTATTTGTGACAGACTGGGGCATGAGAGTGACAGCTGCTTGTTCATGGGCAGAAAAAAATGATTTTGTATAGTGGATTGCTCTGCCTTGCAGCTTAAGAAGGATGAAAATGATTCCAAACTGTGAAGTAGAGCTTCCCAAGAGAACTAACATTGTCTTTCTGGCCAAAATGTGGGCTGTGTGTGACGACAATAGCAAAATTATTCCTTCTGGGCCTGTCAGCAAACTGTTTTAAGGAATTCAAGAACTTGTGGAAGAAAGACTCTAAAAAAAAGTTTTTACAGTTAAATGCACTTCAATCCCCTCCCATACCCCCGCCCCAAAGTTACCATTAGCACTTATCTTGGTTAATTTGTTTTTCATATCCAGGGGATTGCAACAGTAATTGAGGTGATTTACTACTGTATCTCTTAGAGGAAACCAAGTGGCATATGAGAAATCTCATATGTGAAATTGTTGCTTTCATACCTGTCTCCTGTATGCTGTGTTTTTCAGCAAAGATGAATCCTTGGTATCTATTATGTATGAAGTGATGAAAAGATAAGATGACCTCTGATGAATGAATAATTGATACTTGCTTACAAAATGCAACATTTCAGGGCAAAAGTAAGATAAAAAATTAGCACCGGTTGTTTAGAATTGTTAAGAGGAAAGTTAAAAAGAATTGTGTCTTTACAGCCAAGGATCATGTCTGATTCTCTATAGCTAAAAGAAACTATGTAACCCCCTACTCATGCTGCTTAAAATGGCACCAGATCTCTCTCTCTGTCTCTCTCTCTCTCTTTCTTTCTCTCTCTCTCTCTTCTGTGTGTGTGTGTATATACATGTATGTGTGTGTGTATATATATGTGTGTGTGTGTGTGTGTGTGTGTGTGTGTGTGTGTGTGTGTGTGTATATCATTTGGACCTTTTAAATCTGGTTCCTGAATTCCTATCTCAATTTGGAATTTCAGAGAGAAATCATTTTATGTGTATTTTATAATCATTTTTTTCATTTCATGCTAAGTATTAATTTTTTTTTTCAGTTTAGGTAGAACAGTAAAAAAAAAAAAAAAGTCACCCCTTTCTGATATTTTCTCTCAAATAGAACAGACAGGTTACACTGGAGCAATGATTTTAATCTACAGGTCAGGGAAAGCTTGTCCTTTGTACTAGGTGCCTTTAGTTCTCAAGAATTGCAACTACGGTCTCCAGCTTGGTGAACCAGATTAGTTTTACATGCGTAGATAGCATCTGCCATTCTCAAATTTGTAACATGAATCCTCCAACCAATTTTCTTTCTCTTCTGGCCTCTGAATCCTTTCCCAAATGGCCCTGAGTCTGCTCTGCTCTTCCTGATTCTTGCGCCTCTCATTCCTGAGAAGGCTAAATGACCTTAGTCAGAGTGTTTAATTTGGTTTCTTTCCATTCCTCATCAAGGCTGCCAATCCATTTATCTTTGTGGGACTCTTAAACATCTTTACAATGTTGGCACTTCTATTTTGAAATTGTGCCTTAAACGGTAATGGATATTTTGTTTCTTTAATGCTTTTGTCTTTTCAAAATATTTTATTCACATCAATCCATATTCTTCTCAGACAGTATGCTCTGACATTCATATAGCTAAATGGCACTGTGGATATAGGGTTGGATTTGGAGTCAGTAGATCTGAGTGTGAATTCTGCCTCAGACACACTAGTGGATGACCCTAGGCAAGTCACTAAACCTCTCTTGGCCTCAGTTTTCTCTTTTGTAAAACCCATCAGCAGGCATACCTTAAAATTGAGCATAAAATGAGGATTGGGCAGCCTGACCTGGTTCCAAAATGTCTGACTTCCACACATGACCACAATTTCCTTTCAGTGGTGACGAGGTGGGAATCTATGGTTAATTCTCTGTCAGTGCTATGTGACTTGGTTGGCAAGAAAGAGAAGAAACTAGGTGAATGCTGCAGTGGCAAGTTTTATCTCCACAGTTTACTAGGGTCTGTTTTTTAGAGGGTAGTGAGTCCTCCATCACTAGAAGAGGTATGACCATTTAAAGGGGATTCCCATTCACTAGGTGGGGCTAGTAAACCTCATGGGCTCTTTCAACTCTGAGAATCTACCTCTGTCTCCTTCTACCACATTTCTTTCCATTGCTCTTTGGTACACCTACAATTTTGACTTCTTTCAGATCATGCTGTACCTTGATTTGTAGGCATATAGCATCACCAGGACAAGCATTAGAGTTTTTAAAAAGATGGGCTATTGATTTACAGAAAAGCTGAGGATCCTTGAAACTTCTATAATTTCCCAAATGTAATCCAGTCAGTCAACAAGCATTTATTAAGTGGTGCTAGGATCTGGAGATACAAGACAAAAACAAAATAGCTCCTGTTCTCAAGGGACTTATATTCTATCTTTGCACTCACCCCTTCCTATTAAATTCTCAGCCCAGTTCATTGTCTAATTGTTATGTCTATCCAAGATGCATACCCTAATAGACTAAATCAGTGTACTGCCCATGCAACTGCATGTCATAACTGGACCAATATCCACTCCTCATCCACTTGGTTTTACTAGGTGGATTACTAGGCTCATCCCTCTTGAGTGGCCATTGATCTCACTGAAGAATCCTTATAGTATTCTAGAGTCAAATGCAATCAATCAACAAGTATTTATTAAATGCCTATTATGTACCAAGCATTATGCTAAATGTTGGGGATAAAAAGAAAATAAAAAAATATTGTCCTTACTTTCAAAGAGGAACTCATTCTAGAGGTGGAGACATCAAGATACACATGTGATAGTTGGAAGTTAATGTCAGAAGTCACTATGGAGGAGGAAAAGGAGGAGAGGAAAAGGCCTCCTGAAGACAGTGGGATTTGAACTAAATCTTGAAGGAAGCCAAAGAAGTTAAAAGGTAGAGTTGAAGAAGGAAAGCATTCATTAAAGGCAAGGCAATGGGGACAGCCAGTGAAAGGACAGAGTTGGGAGTATGATTTTTGCCAAACAGGAGACCATCTATAGAGTCCATTTGGACTCCTGGCAGTGGTGAATACCTTTGGCCACAGTTAACAATGAGGAGCACTAGTAAGCTAATGTGGTTTTTACTCTTTTTCTCCTCTTACTATTTAAAAGAAATTACTAAGAAAATTTCCAAACCACTGTCTTTCCTTTCCATTTTTACTTTTCTCTTCCCTTCTTCCTTGCTCCCTTCTTTTTCTGTTAGAGTGCAGCAAACACTTTTTTTTAAAGCGCTGAGTACACGTACAATTAGCCCACATTACATAGTGAGTTTTTTGAGAGCAGTGATTGTCTTTTAACTTTCTTTGTATCCCCAGCACTTAGCACAGTGCCGTAACAGGTGCTTGTTGACTTGACTTAGTCCCATTTTGCTGATGAGGAACCTGAAGTATCCAGGACTACAGCAACTTGCCATACCTGAGCAGTCCCATACCCAAAGCTCCCTCAGAACTCCTAGTCCCTTTATTTTTTCCAATGAGTTTTTTGCTCATCCCACAGCACCATGTAAATCATGTAAGTGCTTGCATTTTCTGAGTTTCATCAAATTGTTTTTGTTCATGTGGTTTCCTGCTAAATGAGTGTATCATCTGATCCCACATGGCAAAGTCAAGCTCCAAGACTGTTTAATTCATTCCCATTGAGGGCCTGTGGTAAACTCACAAGGCTTCATGCTTTTATTCCAGATATGAAATAGGAACTATGGGCAAATTGGATTGGCCCATCAGGCTCTGGTGGTGAAGGCTGGGAGCTTTTGGTATATATTCTTTTAACACAATTCAACTTAAGGCTGTGGCTTCAGGGCTTTCAACCTTAGGATTCCAGAGCGCCTCTGATTTTTTTTTTTTTTTTTAGTATGAACAAGAAGAAAATACTCTGAAAATACAGAAACTGCCTGGATCACTTTATTTTTACTGTTCACTGACACTACCACATTGTGACAGCAACCCTAAGAAAAAGAAAAGACTAGAGCTAGGTGGCCCAATAGATAAAGTGAAGGACCTGGAGTCGGGAAGACCTGAGTTCAAATCCTACCTCGGATGCTTGCTAGCTGTGTAACCCTGGGCTAATTATATAATCTCTCTCAGCCTCAGTTTCCTCATCTATAACATGGGGATAACAATAGTACCTACCTCATGGAGTTATTGTGAGGTTTAAATATAAAGGGTTTTGCAAACCTCAAAGTGTTATACAAGTACTTATTGTTGTTGTAATTATGATTATTATTAAAAAGTGGTAGACTCGGGGCAGCTAGGTGGCACAGTGGATAGAGCACTGGCCCTGAAGTCAGGAGGATCTGAGTTCAAATTCGGCCTCAGACGAAACACTTGACACTACCTGTGTGACCCTGGGCAAGTCACTTAACCCCAATTGCCTAAAAAAAAAAAGTGGTAGACTAGAATGAAGGCTTAGAAAGAAGGGGAGGACCTGCCTTTAACCTTTTCCTTCCCAAACACACTTCAAGTGTTAAATTTGACTATAATGAAAACTCTTAAATCAGAGATATCTGTGCTGATATCAAATGAATGTCAAACAAAAAACCTTCTTAAGTTATGTAGAAGGATCAAGGAGCTGATAGGAGTTAGGAAAACATTTGGGCAATGTTTTCCTAATTTCAGTGGCAAATTACTTAGACCTCAGTTTTGCTTTTGTGTGTTTTGAGTTTTGTTTTTAAATCTTAGAACAAAACAACAATCAAGAAGGAGAAAACCCTCACTGCACAAATTACTTGCACTCCACATCTTTTGTAGCTCTAGATATTATTTTCTTACAGAAAATGAGGAATTGGCGAGCCCATCCTGCCACTCTTAGAACAAAATTGAACTTAGTTTCCCGAGTGTAGCTGGCACAAAACAAAACAGGATTGAAAAACCAAACAAAAGAAAAGCTCTTCCTGGCTTAAAATACTTAGGCTTACATGGTTCTGTCTTGAACATCATGCAGCTCTTCCAAAATGTCATTTTGATAAGTTAATATAAATGAATCAGAAACATCTGCACCCCATATCTGCCAGAATACACAAGGGTTTAGCCATTAAGTAGAAGAATGTCTGGCTCAATGTGTTTTTGGTTTTAGCGAATCTAAAATGTTTTGAAAAATAGTTAAGTTCTTAAGATGTTTCTTGAACTTGAAGGGCAAGTGGCTTCTCCCATCCATTCCCCAAACTTGGAGTCATTTCTCTTCTTTGTTCCATCTTCTATTTCCCTTGGTACTTCCCAGAGTGCTGGGCAGAGTTGTAGATGAGACTTTGGCAATGGTGCCACCATTGAGCACCATCTCAAAACATTTAGGGGAGGAAGAGAATGACATAATCAATAATAGCAGTTGTTTGTCCTGACAATGGGGAAGTGATGGTCCCAAAAGCAGGCATCTTAAGGAGTGGAGGAATTGTAACTAATGTCTTTTGATGAGGGCAGAAATTCTGTCAATGTAAAAAGACTACAAGTAACTGCTCATAGTAAATAACATAGAGACCTGTTAAATTCCCCTAGAGGCTGCCTCTTCTTGTTTGGACACTGAATGAAGAATCTGGGTGAATGCTAACTAAGAAGATGAAAGTGATTGGCATGCAGTTTCCTTTCAGGTTCCATTATTCAAAGGAGCTGTCCTTCCATTTTATTGACCTTCAGTCTAGCCATCCTGAAATTTTAATCACCAAAGTACTGTGCAGACATCAGTTAGGTCACCCAAATTGTAATTCTATCCGGATTTTGAGATGAAAGAGGAAACCCTTTTGTGTTCTCGGGGCTTCTCTTTCCCCCTTCAAGGGACACTGTCAATCTTTCTTAAACTTCCTAAGTAATCATAATTTCTTTTTTCTCATAGGTTGGAAAGTCTTTATTCTCTGAATTCTTTCTTCAACTGATAATTAAAAATAACCTAGCAGATAGGCATAGGAGTTTGGGGAGGGACATGTCTATTGCACCATCAGAAAACAATTTTAGTACGCCTCCCCTCAAGTCTTGAACTGCTAATTAGTGTCATATTCTCACTGTGTTTTGTTGCAGATTGGCCATAACAAAAGGATTCAAGCCCATTTTGAGGCCTAGAGCATTTATATCTTGTCATAGCTAGCTTTATTGTGATCTACATGCATCTTTGCACTCTTTAAAGCATGAAGACCTTTTCACATTTAAAAAAGTGTTATCAATGTGCTTTTGTGCTGTGAAGTAAGTAGTATATAGAATCCTGGATTTGCAGTCAGGCCCAAATTCAAACCCTGCCTCAGACACTTACTAGCTGTGTGACCCTGGGCAAATAAGTCTAATTTCTGCACCCCAGAACACACTTTTAATTTTAAGTCCTGAATACCTGAAACAGTTGTTGGACACATAGTAGGTGCTTCATAAATGGTTATAGATTTGAATTAAGCCTCAGTTTCCTCATCTCTAAAATGATGATAATAATAGTACTTACCTCAATGGGCTTTTAGGAGTGTCAGAAAGGATAACGTTTGTAAAATGCTTTTCAGACCTTAGTATGAGAGGCACCATGGCAGAGTAGAAGAAGAGTGGCTCTCAGAGAAAGGAGGATCTGAGTTCAAGTTTTCCTCCTGGTATATACTTGCCCTTCTCCTCTCTTAGAGAGGTTAAACCTTAGGGAGGTTCACCTCAACTGGCAACTCTCCAAGACTGTCAGTTGTCAAGCTCTTGCTGATCTTCATTGATAGAATTTCCCGCCGCAGTAAGCTCTCCAGTCTAGAAACCCAAACTAGACAATAGTGTTCCTTCCACATGTGACCTGCCCCGGGAAGAGTATAATGGGGCTATCACCACCTCCCTTGACCAGATCTTTGACTTCTCTTAATGCAACTGAAGCTCACATTAGTTTTTGGAATGCTTTATCACAGTTGACCCCTTGAATTTGCAGTGCAAAGTAGCTAGAAATTTTTCAGACGAGTTGTTGTCTAGCCCTGTCAGTCAATTAGCCAACAAGCATTTGTTAAACGCTCACTATAGGCCATGTCTTCTTCATTTGCTATTTGTGCAATTGATTTCTTGAATCCAAGCATACAACTTTAATTAATTATGGGTTTTTATTATTTTACTATATTTATATTATAATGTGTTATCATTAATTTTTAGTAATTAATCATTTATTAAATGATATCCTGTGGTATTTGACCAATCATTCTAACCTGAGATTTTTTGGGCATCCCAGTTCTTTCACTGAGGGTGTTATTTCCAGCTTCACATAGTTTATTTACAATAGAATAGTCTTCAGGGTTCAGTGCTGGAGGAAAAGGGCGTTGTTTATATGTTTAATCCTTATACTTTTTTATGTACTGTGTGTTGGTCAGTAGTGATGAGAAATGTTTTCAAAAAACTCATATTCCATTGTTATATCACCTGCTTGACCTTTGACAGTTTCTGCTCCTACTGTAAATCTATAAAAATGGAAATAATTATATTGGCTGCTAATGGTGTCATGACCCCTTATCAAATGCTTTGACATTTTTAAGACAGGAAAACTACTTGTACATGAGCCAAGTGATAACCATAAAGTGAAAAGGACCTTTGAGCTCAGTTAGTCCAACCCTCCTGATTTTATGGAGAAGGAAACTAATGGCTTGTTCCAAAAGAACTTTGTTAGCAGAGATGGGACTGGAATTCCTGGGGTAGTGTTCTTTCCCCATACCAGGCTTTCTTTCAAGGTTTACAGGATTTTTTTCAGCCCCTGGAAACATTTTGTAGTATAAAAAAAAAAACTCATTCCTGATCCAATCCACAACTGTTTTTTACCAATACTCCTATGTTTGTAATATTCCCTTGACCCCTTGACAGGCTTCTTACATTCCTTGGCAGTTCACATGCCCTAGTTGGGAACCACTTTTCTACCCAAATACACATAGATTTATCTGTGACCAGTGGAGAGAGGGCCTCACCACCAATACCTCTTTGACATAGTCAATGAGTGCCAGAAGTGGGATTTGAACCTTGGTCTTTCTGGTTTCAAGTCTAAGTACTTTGTCCATTATACCATGCTGCTTCTGGTTAGGGGTCCTTAACCTGGCATAACTGAAGTTGTTTTTTTTTTAAATTTTTTTTTTATTTTGATAGCTGTATTTCAATACATCTGGTTTCCTTTGTAATCCTACATACTTTGTTATACATTTAAAACATTCTGAGAAAAGGATTCACCAGACTGCCGAAGGGATCCATGGCACCAAAAATGTATGGATGTACCTAAGTGAAGACATAATAGACTACAAGATATTTGTTTTCATTGGTGGGAAAGAGGGTGGGATAGTGCAGCATATTTCCAATAATGATCTTTGTGTAAGAAGTGGCATCTAGGAATTGTGTGTTCAAAAAAGGAGGCTGGTTTTACAGTGAGAACAAGGGATAACCCAGCCTGGCACCCCACTACTAACCATGGAGTATGAAAAATACATGGAGGAAGGCCTCCAGAATGTCAGGAAGATACTAACTGGAGGATTTGGGGAAGAGAATTCTACAGGATGAGAAGGTCTGGATGGATTGCAGCCTGAATCTATAGAAGGAAGCACCCACCTCAAGGAAGTATATTGAAGTCACCTGGAATTGTTTTTAATTTCATCTTTGGCTTGACACATAAACTTCTGTTCCAGTCATAAAAGAACTAGTACTCTCAGTGAGATAAAAGTAAAAAATAATAATAATAATGAAAAAAAATGGTGAGAGGAACTAGTCAAAATGAAATATTCCCCTTAAGGTTTTTTTTTAATTGTTTAGATGAAAATCCTGAATTTGGACTAGAGGGAAAGTCTATGTGATATTGGAGGGCTATCTGAGGGATATCTGAACATCCATATCATGTAGAACCTGATTACTCTGAAATAAAATAGAATCTGATGAAGAGATTTGGCTAGAGCCAGTTTGCAGCCTCTCTCTATCTCAGGGCTGTGGCTCTGGGTCTGAGATGGAACACAAGGGTGGGGCAGTTGGAACTTTTCCCAGGGTGGAGAATTTAGAGGGGACTGAGAGACTCTTTGCTGAAGTATTTCATGCCCTGCCCCACCCACTGTCCTGACTTCCTCATCCCTTGTTTAGATCCCAGCAGGGCAGTGGCAATTTATCCCCCTGGTGACTGGACTTTCCAGAAGGTATCCCCAAGTGATGCTGCCTCTTTCCTAGGCTGTACCCCAGATTATCACACTTGCCTTTTCTTTTCCCCAAACCTCTGCTGCTTTCCTCAGTGGAAAAATTTTGCTAGTTAGGTCTATAGCTAGAAGAACTTAGGACATAAAAGTAGCATTTTTTTTGTAGGCTCAAAAAAGTGGCAATTGGCCAATCCAGTAGGCATCTTTCCTAGTACCTGTTGGACGAGGCAAACTAACCCTGATATTAAAGGCACTGATAAGAGAATATTTTATTTGAGTCAAATTTGGGCATATTTAATATGTGTTTACCTTCTCCCTCCTCCCAGCCCCTAAGTCCAATCTTGCATTTTGCTTTTAGGGCCTAAGTACAATTGAAGATTTTCCTTTTTGAGATTCTTTAGTCATTTTAAGGATTCTCTGTTTTAGGGAGACAAAGAATTCTGTACTTTTCACTCACTATCTCTAATTCTGTCTCTTTCAAATACAGCCATGACATTTTGGCAAACATATAAATCTATATACTTTAATTTCTTATTTTATCTTTTCCAATTTAATAATGACCGTTTCTTATTAAGTATACTAGTGAAGCAAAATCTAAGATAACAGCAACTAAGAGTATCTTTCCCTCATCCAAATCACAAAAACATACTAGCATTTCCCCATGGTTGTTCTGATTGGAAAAACAATGTCAAAAAAATACACATACAAGTATACATTTGTGTGTGTGTATGTATATATAATATATGTATGTTTATACATATACACATGTGTATATGCATGTATACACATGCATATGTGTATATGCACACACACACACACACTCCTCATCTGTTATCTGGGCTTAACTTTATCTCTAAGTGAATTTGGATGCTAAATTGAACTCAGCCATGAAGAGATGAACACCAAGGACACTTACCTCTTTGGAACTTGGCCTTTACTTAGAGTTTCATAAATGTATAGACATGAGACTTGAAACCTTCCCATACCTAAAATCCAGGGATCAGGATTTGACTGGTGTAGTTCCATCTCTTTGCAAGGTATTAAGAAATAGGTTATAAGCATTGAAATGTTAGCCTCTGAAGACTATACAGTTAGTAAATAAAGTTAAGGAAAGAAAGAAGGAAGGAGGGGGGAGGGGGGAGGGGGGAGAAAGGAAGGTATTGGACCTTTTCCATCCATGGCACTAAAGATTGGATAATTGAGGGAGATGTTTACTAGATGACATTATATAGCAAATTTTTACTGGTGTGCAAAACTTTTGCTATCAAAAATCCTTGTTTCTTTAAATCTATGAATGTTAGAAACTGGTTTTTAATATCTATATTTATATTACACTTTAAGGTTTGCAAAATGGTTTTGAAATATTATCCTATTTGATCCTCACAAGAACCCTGTGGGGCAGGTGCTATTATTATCCCCACTTTAAATATAAGGAAACTGAGGCAGACAGGGCTTAAGTGATTTGACCAAAGTCACAAAACTAGTTAGTGTCTGATGCTGAATTTTAAATTGGGTCTTCCTAACACCAGGTCTAGTGTTCTATTCTCTGTGCCATCTAGCTTTTGAAAGCTAAAATGAATTATACCATAGTTCAGCAAGCTTAATTGGACAGGCCTTCACTTTCTACTTCTTGGGTTGAAGATGATGGTGATTATGCACTGAGGTAGGAGTTATCTGATCTTATATCTTTTCCTCATCAGGAAACAGTAGGTATGGGGATGTAGGTGTTTGTTTTTTAGTGGTATCTCATAGTAACTTTAATTTTCACATTCTTGAATCTAAGTATTCATTTAGTTAATTTTGATGATCACAGATCTCATCAAGAGTCATAGTCTTTGGACCAGGATGCCTATTCATGCCTGCCCAACTTGGGCAACTGTTGCCCATGCCCTGTCATAAGTTCACCAATAAGTGTCCACCCAATGTGCTAGAATGGGGGGTGGGGTGGGAAGGGCTTCATCACTTTTTGTCTTGACATCAAAAAGATACCAGTGTAATAGCTAGGGATAGCTGTTCTTTACTCCTCCATCTGGCCATGTGACTAGCCACTCCATGTTTCTGTCTCAATCTGTCTGCCTCTTATCTCTAATTTTTTTTTCATACATTTATTTGAGGTCATCCTTAATTCTGGTTCTCTTTTGTAATGTGTTTTGTAATGAGTTGTGGCCTGTTCAACCCTACCATGTGAAGGTTCCATAGCTCTCTGGGTGATAATTCGTTTTTAATACTTTGAAGACTTTATAACTCTTTGAATGACTTACAACCATACAACAATACTAGCAGATTACCTTCAAATAGACCTTTCACTTTGAAAGACATTTGTGGTCATTAAAAGAAGTTCACAGTTTTCTAAAGGCCATCCAGCCTCTGTTCTCCTTCTGTTTCAGTCTGGGTCTAACCCATTGCTTCTTACTGATGGTTCCATCTAGGTTGGACTCAAAGAGTATGGTAGATTATCCTCATAAAAATGTTGTGTATGTGGGAAAATTGACACATATGTCATTTGCCTTTTTCAGTATGAATAAATCTGAAATTTTTCTGTTTGTTTTATCTTCTCCTCCTTTACATACCTATGAATCAATCTCTTAACAAATATCCCAACATTTGTGTTGCTTTCAGCCCTTTTTCCCCCTGAGTATACTTAGCATAGTTCAGCTGCTTTTCCCATCCTTGTTCTCTTCAGATAGGTCTATTTTCCTCCATGAGCCCATTTGGGGATGTGCTGTTTGAGGCCAAGTGTGGTCGCTCCATTGTCCCTGATGGGGAACATAGTTTGTTACAAAAAATCTTTCTAGGCCATGCTCTTCTTTCTTTCTGGTCCTTCCAGAAAACTCAGGGTGTTTTATTTAGGTCTCTTGCCAAATGTTCTTCAAACTGGTTTTTCTCTTTACTGCTTCTCACTGTTTCATGGTGGTGATATTGCTTCTAAATCTTCCATTATTCTCCCCAAAATTTTAGAAATGAGTTTATATTCTGAATAAGTGTTGCTTTTGGTTTTCATCTCTCTCCCTGTCACAAGTAAGTCTAGTGTTTACAGACTAACGTGCTTTTTAGGCTCTTTTGCCTCCTGGTTATGGCAATCGATTTGCATAGGTTAAATTTCTGTTATGAAGCTTATTTTAGTCAGATGTTGATGTCTTTTCTTCCATATATATCAACAAACACTTGACTTTGCTTGGTTTAACTAGTAAAAAGCTGCATGAATTAAGTACTTCAAATTTTCCAATTCTACATAATAAAATACTACATAATAAAAATAAAGCAGAATCCAATTTTTGTCTGAAAAGAAGAAAAGAGTTGGTTTTTTTTTTTTTTGGTTTTGCTCCTAGGCATAAGGTCAATTTATTTAACAGTTGGGTTTGTTGAACCTAGAGCTGTGGAGTATTTGTCAAGATCTTGGTGAGTAATTGCAATTTTAATTATTTTGTCCAACAAAAGAATGAAGCCAGGGAAGTGTCTTAACATTTAAAGGTAGAATACTCACAATCAGACAATAAACCAAACTCTTTTCTAAACAAATCTTTCAAAATTAAATGTCAATGGAGTTATCATAAGTGTTTGTCAATTGAAAAATCATGTAGAAATCCTTTTGATGATATTAAAAGTAAGGTTAGATGTCTGATCCTTTTTTAAATCTTTTATTCACATTTTAATTTCATTTTTTAAATTTAATTTCATAGGAAATGAGTGAGAGGACTGATAATTATGCTGAATATTTTCAATTTCTATCATTATACACTTTTTTCATAACATTTCTGTATCTTTAAATATAGTTCTAATAGGAAGTCACAATTTTATCTCTGACAAAAGAAATGAAAGACAAATGAAAATAAACGATGTTTTCACTTTTTTACTGAAGAATTTACTCATCAGTATAATTTTAGGAGGTTGCAGTAAATAGTTTTGTAATTTTATTGATCTTCAATATAGTTTAAATTAGGGAATACTGATTGAGAGAATATTTTTCCAAATATTGGCAACCAGATCTTATAGGACAGAAATAAAACCATGTTGAAATCTGGTTAATATTACATAGTGTATCACTTCTTCTCTATCAAGCTGATGCTATTACCTCTGCTATAAAGATTAGAGTAGGGTGACAACATAACTTTATTACACCTTGCTTAGTATCATCCAGAACCTAGTTACCCAGTTTATCCCCCAGATATTTGCACATTTCATGATTTATGATAATGGTCGGTATACCCCAAGGATATGTCCTGGGCCCCCTTCTTTTCTCCATTTACAGTTTCTCATTGATGACATCATCAGCTCCTATGGATTTAATTATCATCTTTATGCATACAATTCCCAAATCTATACATTCTAGTCTAGTCCTAATCACATGTAACCAGTACCGTATTGGACATCTTAAACCGATGTCCCATACACATCTCAAAATGGAGATTATTATCTTTCCACCAAAATCTAGCTTTTTTCTGAATTTCCCTAATTCTGTTGAGGGTATTACCATCTTTCTAGTCATCCAGGTTCACAGCTTTGGGTATCATTGTCAACTCTTCCATCTCAATTAGTCTGAGTATTTAAGCAGTTACCATATTTTGTCATTTCTGCCTCCATGATGTTTTTCACATCCCTCTTTTCTCCACTCATATAGCCACCACCTTATATCAGGTTCTCATCACCTCTTGCCTGAATTATTGCAATGGTCTCTTAGATGTTCTCTCTGCTTCAAATATCTCTCTTCTCCAGTTCATTCTCCACATATCTGCTAAAGCCATATTCCTAAAGTATAAATCTGGCTATGTCATTTCTCTTCTCCATAAATTCCAGTGGCTCCCAGTCACTTCTAGGGTAATATGTAATGCCTCTATTTGCATTTAAAGCCTTTCCCAAATTGGCCTCAATCCATCTTTCTAGCAGTATTTCACATTACTCCCCTTCATTCTTCCTGTAGTCCAGTGAAACCGCCCTCATGATGTCATTGGTCCTCTTCAAGAAAGAAGGATGAATCACAACATGATACTACATTTCAGTCCCCATACTCCACACCTCTGCCTCTTAGAATCTCCTTTCTTCAAATTTTCTACAACATTCTACATGAGGACTTTCCTGATCCCACTCTCCTTTACTCCTGCTGGCACTCCTCCCCCCTCCCATCACCTTGTATCTATTTTATCTGTAACTATATTTGTACATGTTGTCTCCTCCCCCATTCTCAAAATATAAGCTTTTTAGGGCATGAAATGTTTGTTTTTGTATCTCTGGTACCTAGCATAGTGTCTGGCACATAGAAGGAACTTAATAAATAAATACATGTTGGTTGATTGATTGGTGATGATTTTCCTGGTATAGAAATAAAAGTTTTAGGTCAATAATTCCAGATTTACATGTATAAATATGGATAATCTTACTCCTTTTCTTATTTTTGGGCATCTCATTATATGTATGTATGTGTATACATATATACACACATGTATATATACATACATATATTTAAATATGTATATACATACATATTTCTAAAAATAAATTAATAGCATATAGCCAATAATATAGCAAGATTCCTATTATGTAAAGCCATTAGGACTTACAAATATAAATACATATAGCTTAGTCTTCCACAACCTCCTTCTTGTGCTAACTTTGGTTTTCTTTGCTTTCCCTTTGTGTTGTCTATTTTTTTTTTTTTGAGAGCATTAAAACTCTGTCTTTGGAGTTTTATTATCCAACAGGGGTAACTAACCATTTGCCTTTCTTATCTCATTCCTTAAACATTTGAGGGGTATTTCCCATTTCTTTTTATATAGATTAAGTATTTCTTTTTTTTTAATCCTCTGAAACCCTTCACCCTTTCATGTATCGTCTGTTAGGATAAGAGGGAAGGAAACCGTAAGGGAAAAAATAAAGTAGTTTTGTGAGTGTTATTGCTTTTTAGTATTTCATATATATACTTGCAACTGGTCTTTCTTATAAGAACTCTGAGGGACTTTGGTCTTACTGGTCTCATTTTGAGGTTGGGTATATTGACACAAGAAGGAAAGTGATTTTCCAGGTATCACAAAGCAATATAATTCCTAGCCTGTAGTGTAATATAACATAACATATGAGACCTTAAATCTATTACATTTACATTGAGCCCTACATGGTTCCTCCTTTCTCAAATGATATGTAACTATTCTTCTTACATTCATATTCAATCTTACATATTCAGTTTTCATATTATCATGGTATTTCTTATTTTATCTGCTTATTTAATCCCATAAATGAGGACATCATCTATGTAGCTGAATGGTGCTCAATAAATATTAAATAATAATGATGGTAGTGAGTAATAATGACTATACTGTAATAACAAAACTCCACCACTGCCTCGTTAGTATCTTCAGAGAAGACAGGGTCTTGGTAACTCATGACTCTTTACTTTAGACAATGTTATCTAAGACATGTTATGAAATGATTTCCCCCAGTGAACTCACAAGGCCTTTTCAAACTTTGTTTTCCAGCCTTATACCCAGAAGTCCACACAGAAGTACATTGTGAAGAATTATTTCTACTATTATCTCTTCAAGTTTTCAGCTGCTTTGGGTGAAGAAATTTTTTACATTACCTTCCTTCCGTTCACCCACTGGAATATTGACCCTTATGTGACCAGAAGGTTGATAATTATATGGGTTGTAAGTATTATCATTATACTCTATAGTCATTTATTATCCTAGTAACTGTATGTTCCCTGGATCACTAAGCCAATACTATTTTGTTCTCCAGTTTTCTCTGGAAAAAGAAATGAGCTCAAAAATACAACTTGACATGTTCCATTAAAATGCTTTTTGTTGCTGTTGTTGAATAACTTGTGTTTCCTAATATTGAACAGAACAAGAGGGTGAGAAGATGGAGGTGTGCCTAGAAAAGACAAATTGACTATTTTTTGTATGTACTAATGAGTGATAAGATTGTTTTCTCTCCATTGGCCCCAGTTAGTTTTTTAAAATTACTTTCATCTTGTTAGTGTCTTTAATTCATTCAACAAATATCAAATACCTGCCATGTGCTGTGTCCTATGGCAAATACCAAGAAGAACAGGGTGTGTCCTTCCTCCGGACATAAAAGGACTTTCAGACTGATTAGAAGACAGAGAAACATTTAATCACAATATGGGGTTTGTTAAAGGATCCTTTTAGATCAGTTTTGCTTGGGGGACATATGCAATTTGATGTTACCAGGGTTTTCCTTAGACTTTGACTTTTTTAGGAGGGTAGAGTTGGATACATGATTCATCAATCAAGAGAAGGGTATGGGGAAACTGAACACCTCTAACAGTTGAAGAGCCAAGAGGGAGGGGCTTCAGGATCAAGGAGATTTGGCTGATAACAGGAAAGATGCAAGTCCCTTGCCCAGACATAAGGCATTAGTTGAACAGTACAAGATTGAGAGCACTGGCCTGGAAGTCAATTCAATGGGAAGCTGCAGGTCCGACTTATCTTGAAGACCCTGACCAATCAGTCGGAGGTAAATTAGAGCAGCTAGAGCCACAGTTTCCCCCATCTAGAGTAAACAAAAGGAAACTCTAGAGCATCAGACCCTCAAAAGGACAAGACTGATTCTCTTGCATGTCCAACCACGGAACCCAGCACAAGATATGTCAATTCCACAAGCATTAATGAAGTGCTTATTATGTGCCAATTACTGTACGAAGCAGTATAAATACAAGCAAACAGATAACCTCTGCCCTCAAGAAGCTTATATTCTAATGAGGAAAAAATAGGTGAAAGAAAGTTGCTTGGAGGGAAGGCAGAAGGAACAAAGGCAGGGAGGGTAAAGTGCAGAAGGTCTACAGAGAATTCAGAGAGGAATAAAGACATGACTGGCTTGGACACTTCCTTTAAAATAGTAGTTCTACTAGGAACCAGCCAATGAGAGGAAGGGGTCATAGGAGTGCAATAAACTTCTAGGATGAAGAGATCACAGGGAGAGAGTGAACTTCCGGGTTGAGAAAGCTATTGTAGTATGGTGAGTCAGGAATGGAGGCTGGAGGGGAATGAAGAGTGTCTCTGTGTGTGTGTGTGTGTGTGTGTGTGTGGCTGGGGGACTATATGTGTTAGGATGGTCTGGTGGCTTTGAGACTAGCCCTCTGTTCAGTATGCCTTTCTGTTTCTTAAGTGCTATATAGTACTCACCCAAATTAACTTAGTAAAGACTACACATGGGCAGTTAGGTGGAGCAATGCATAAAGTGCCAGGCCTGGGATCAGGAAGACTCATGTTCTGAGTTCAAATCTGGCCTCAGTTACTTACTAGCTATATGACCTTGGGCAAGTCACTTAACCCTGTTTGCCTCAGTTTCCTTATCTGTAAAATGAACTGGAGAAGAAAATGGCAAACCACTCCAAGATCTTTGCCAGGAAAACTCCTAAGGAGGTCATGAAGAATTAGGACTGAAATGACTCAATAACAACAACAACCCCAATAATCTAGGCCAGGGATGTCATTTTAATGATGTTTACATTTTAATCTGAGGATATTGCAGCAGCAATGCAGAGAAGGTGTTGATCCATGGAAACAGTAGAAAGAGATTCCTCACTTTGGAACTCTCCGTTCCATTAAAATCACAGGTCCAGTTTCCCTATCTCCTTTATTCCCATTTATAACTTTTTAAATGTAAATATACAAAAATAACAATGTATGATCCTTTCTCAAGACGCTTCTAAAAACCCTATGATTGTATCTTCATGTATACATAAATATTCACTTAATACTTTTTAGCTGGTGTAGATAAATGCCCTCCAGCTTATCTAAAGACTTCTGGGGGAAGGAATGAGTGACTTTAACTTATTTTTTTTTTGGCGGTGGTGGCGGCGGGGGTAATTGAGAGAGGAGAAGCAGTGATTCCCTCACCATCACCCAAACAAGTTATCTCTGGACTAGATGACCTCCAAAGCCCCTTTCAGCTCTAAAATTCTAGGATTCTAGGAGTCTGTAACCCTACAGAGAGAAATGTATTAGCTCTCAATTGCCATTACTTCTCTATTTCTGCCATTGCACTATGCCATGCCTTCTTTCAGCTCTCTGTCTCCCAAGCTTGCCATTCTCTGCAGCCCTACTCATTGCTCAAAGAGCAATTAAAAAAATCCTCAAAAACATATGTAAACTGAGTCAGTCATATCTCCATCTAAATGACTTGAACTTCATACTACTCTTTCTTAAGCTGCCTTGATATGACTGTGGAGCAGTGACCCCTGCTGGAGTAATGCCTCCCAAGAAGGAAACACCTGTTTAAAACTGGGAGGACCTCTCCTTTCATGAAGGATACAGGACAGAGGGTTGTGGAGTCCAAGTTTCTTTCCCATTGATATTCAGACTTTGAAAAATGATCCCCAGGGTTCTCAATGATTTCATTGAATGTGCCAAATTGGTAATCTGGTAATTTTGTAACTTGGAGATATACTGTGGGTTTAATCTGAAAGCTGGTGTGGACCAACTCCTTGTTTCAGAGGCTTGACCAGCTTAATGTTTATGGGACGTCCTCTCTCCCTTTACTCTCATCCCTTCCTCCCCTATGTTGGCTGAGGGCTTTTATTGGGATAAATGAGAATCCTCTTTTTTTTTTTTTTTTTTTGGTGGGCTGGGGAAGTGAAGCTCTAATAGTTACTGTTTATGATACTTTTGGTTCAAAAGCCAAAATATAAAATTTAAAAAAACCCTTTTCATTTTTCTCCCTCCCATAAAGATATTGCGAAGGCAGTGCTGGGGCAAACACATAGCAGCTATTCTGCAATAACACCAAATATGTTGCATTTTTAGTCAAATGTTCAGGCAGCATCCTCTTTAAGTTCATTGCTTTCTATCTATTCATCTTCTTGAGGCAAATGGAGAATCATATGGTCAAATGCCATGCATTGCCTTCATAAAACTTCTCACAAGTATCTCCTGCACTCTTTCCCCTCTTTCGCATTTTTCTGTGGCTTTTTAAAATGGTAGTGGTATATAATGAACTATTTACTGGTGATACTAAGAATTTGCCTCTATATTCCCCTGACCATAACCAATTCATTAGAAAACAAGTTCTACCCATCATGGTGACCCTGACATATCAGCAGAAGGTAAATTTGAGTCACTAGAGCAATAGTTTTCCCCTTATAGAGTGAAAAGAAGGAAAACTGGAAGCCTCAAGTGTGTCAGCCCCTCAAAAGGCTAGGAATATTTCTGCATTTCATATGTGGAGCCCAGCACAGGTGTATGTATATGTGTCATGTGCACATAGACATATAGAGAATGTGTGTATACTAATATATACACACATACACACATACACGTGTATGTATGTATATGGAGAGAGAGAGAGGTTGGTGTTTTTTTGTTTTGGTTTTTGGTTTTTTTGAGGACCACTTGGCAGAGTTCTTTAGCCTATGAAGAAAAAAAAAATGATAGATTTTTTGGACCTACTATTAGGACCTGTGATTTGAATTGTTGTTTTTCCCTTCCCAGAAACAATGATTTATTTTGATCAATACACTTATTTGTCAGCTGGTTCACATCAGAGGGGTTATATCCTATAACAATAAAATGAAGTTGGTCTTTGCCAAAATCCAATTGATTTGAACCACTTGGCTTCATCAGCTCTGCAGAACAATGTAACTACCATGAATACCAACTGAATTCCATTCATTGTATCCCTGCAGTGCTTTGTACATATCAGAATAAACTATTTCCTGGCTTCCCAGATTCTGAAGCAGCAAAGAACCCTAAGGGACAGGCAGAAGGTGGCATGTGCCAGGCGAGTCAAGCCATTACTACCACTTTGACACTGCCATTGAGACAGTCCAGGACCTTGAACCAAAGATACCAAGGAGCAGCAGTGCCCTGTAGACCAGGAACTCTTCCTCAGGCAGTCCCCTGCTGACCTATTAACCAGATGTGTTTCTAAATGGAGACTGGCAGCTAAGTGCCATTCTACCCTGGCTGTATTAGGGCAAAGTAAACCTCCTTTGTTCAATGACTCACAAGAACCTCATTTCATCCAAACATTGAACTTGGACTAAGAGCGTGCTGGCTTTAGAGTCATACCTATAACACCACTGCAGCCTAAAGATGATGGGATCTCTCTATCTGATTTGCAATTGAAATCTTCTCTCTTTATTGTCTCTGCCTATTAGGATATAGGCACCTGGAGAGAAGGGGTTGTATTGCTTTTCTATGTGTATTCCAGCACTACATACACAGTGCTTTGCATATAGTAAGTACCTAATATTTATTCATTCATTCAATGAGTGAATGAATCCATGAATGAATAAATGAATGAAAGTAATAACTTTCCTAATATATGCTGTTGCAGTGGGTAGCTGCTAGCTGGGATGTGCTATAGGGCAATCCATGATTCTCACACTATTAGAAATGAGGGAAGAAAGGAGGGGGCATCATTTGCCTTGGGTAACTCTCCATAGTAGCCTGATAACCATGGGACATAGCTTAGCCTGATTTGTATAGATAGGAAAGACTTTTTGGGGACAGTACATGGGCTTCAGGCTGGTCACACTGCTAGGGGTAAAGTAACACATCGATTCTGGGAAGTAGCCCAGGACCCTAACCAGACGACAAGTTGTTGCTTGCTCTGCTTCTGCTAACCTCTTCACACCCCCTTGGCTTCATTAGGTTGTCATCTGGTGCTCAAACAGTACAGTGAGGAAGACCCCAGAGGGACAGAAAGATACCCCAACCCACTCACTGTTTCTTTGAGCACTTGCGTGTTCTAGCAGCCCACATAATTCCTTTTGAGGCCCAACTCATACTGACTTGTGACACCCGACTGTACCATGGCCCAAGGCGTGGTAGCTACTGTTACAAGTCTCTGAGAAACTATGTTGGATTTATCTTATTGGAAGGAAAATCTAACTTCAGGCGTAACATAACATGCAAAACCCATTGTTTTAATCCTTCCAAGAAAGCGAAACAACTCTTCAGGTTGTCTGTTAAGCCTTCTTTAAAAGATTCTGATTATCTTGGGATATGGTATCTTTTGAGAAGAGTTAAGGGATCTTGGAAGGGCCCTAGGGACACTTGTAATTATGGCCTATGTCTAATTTCTGATGTTTGTGGAAACCATACTGCCTCTCATGACTCTACTACTAGTACTAGTAATAATAATGATAATTTAATATTATACAACACTACTAATAATAACTAGCAATAATAGCTATTAAGCACCTACTATGTGCCAGGGACTACACTAAGGGCTTTACAAATATTATCTCATTTGATCCTAAACAACCCTGGGAGGTAGGTGCTATTATTTTACAGTTGAGGAAACTGAGACAAAGAGAGGTTAAGTGACTTGCCTAGGATCACACAACTAGTAAGTGCCTGAGGTTGGATTTGAACTCAAATCTTCCTGACTAGACTCAGCATTCTATTTACTGTTTTGTTGTTCAGTCACTTCAGTCTTCATGACCCCATTTGGGGTTTTCTTGCAGAGATACTGGAGTAGTTTGCCATTTCCTTCTCCAGTTCATCTTATGAATGAAGCAAACAGGATTAAGTGACTTGCTCAGTGTCACACAGTTTGGAAATGTCTGAAGCCAGATTTTGACTGGGAAGATGAGTCCTCCTGACTCCTGGTCCCGTGCTCTATCCACTGTGGTATCACCTAACTATACATGGACATATAATAATATTTTGAATTTATATAGTTGTTTAAGGCTTGTAAAGTATTTTCCTAATATTATCCTTTGAAGATTAGTAGTGTAAGCAACATTATCTCTATTTTACAAATGAGAAAACTGAATGGTTGGAGTTTGGCCATCATTGGTTGGCTCTTCAAACAGTTGAGAGCTGGAGTGTACAAAAGCCTAAATCTTTTCCTCTACCCACTTACTCCTTGGATCATCATTCACTATCTCACCCCCACCTTTAAAAAAAAAAAAGAAAACAAAATCCTTGTAACACAAATACATAGGCACATAAGGGAAATTTCTACACAGGCCGTGTCCAAAAATATGTCTCGTTCTGCATGTTGTGTCCATCATCTTTCAGTCTAGAGGTAGATGGCATTCATCTGTCCTCTGGCCTTGTGGTTGGTCATTGTATTGATCAAAGTTCTTAAGTCCTTCAGAGTTGTTTGTTTTGACAAAGTTCTTAGAGGCTAGAAGTATAAAAGGTTTAGCCTGGAGGGGAAAGGAATGCCTGAGACTATTGCTGAATGTCATTGCTCCCCAAAAGAGTCACTTGATTGGTTGCTGAGTTTTTACTGTCTGGGGAATTGCTCTCTTAGATTAATAGACCTGGTGACTGAAGGTGGAGGAGAATAACTTTTATCCTTTCAAAAGCATATTCTTTTCATGTTATGATTTTAATTGGACTTTTAAATACTTATTGCATATTGAACCTAGCTGCTTCTGAGACTGGCCTGTTTGAGGCATGGCCTAGGTCGGATACTAGGCTCAGAGAGTTGCTGTCCAACACTTTCAGAAGTCATTTTAGTTTGATCCCTTCATTTCACAGATGAAGAAACTGAAGTCCAAGAGGTGATTAGTGACTTGCTTAAGGTCACACATCTTAAGTCGAGGAAAATCTGGGCATTTCCACCAAGTCTTCTGATTTTACAACCAGTGGCCCTTCCTGTGTAATATTCTGCCTCTGAGTTCTGATGGCATGACTCGGAAGAGATGTTGTGGTTGTTGTTGTTATATACGTATGAAGGATGTTCATAATTCAGGAATTTCCCACGTAGTAAAAAGCTAATTGTATAGTTAGTAAGGGTAACTGTAGAAACCATCTGACTTAAATTTCTCCCCTCCCACATACATAGATTGTATATGTGTGTATATATACATGTACATACATATATCTGTATGTGTGTATATATATATGTATGTATGTGTGTATATGTATATGTGTATACACACATACTTATTTCCTTTCACAAAGTAAGAGGCTTACCATTTTACCAATTCAGCCATGATAGCTGATACGGCTGATACTATGGAAAGAGTAAAGAGATTTTTTTTGTTTTAAGATATTTCTTTGTGTTGAATCAACTGGGATATTCTAAGTGCCTCATATCTATATTACTGTTTTCTTCATCAAAATAACAACAGCAACATAGAGTCAAAACAGAGATGCAGTGTGTTACAATGGGAAGGATACAGTATTTAGGGTTGGAGGACCAAGCGTCTGCTTTCATATGCATTATCTCCCCCACTAGAATTTTGGCCCTACAAGGGCAAGAAATGTTTCAATCCTGTCTTTGTGTCCCTAGCCACAGTCACGATGGCTGCCACGTAATAAAGGATAGTTAATAAGTATTTATAGATCTTCACAAAAATACTAGACTGAGATGTAGATGAGAATGGTCCTGTTTAATCCCCATTTTAAAGGCAGGAAAACTGACACCCAGTGAAGTTAAGTAGGTTCCCCAAGGCCATACGGTGAGTGCAATAAGGCTGAGCTTTTTTTTTTTTAAATCTTTATTGGAGCGTTTGTTCTTATCTAGTGTGGTGATAGAACTTTCTGTCATTATTTCCAGCACACTGCAGAAAGACAGTGTTTTAGTGGAAAAACAGGGAGAGAAGGCTAAAATTTTGATGGGAGGGTGGAGTGGAAAGAAGAAAAGAAATCCTCTCTGGAGTTAGGTTTAGATACTAGGAAGTAAGAAAGGCCTCATTCTGGTCATATGTGAATTATCAATCATTGAACAATTCACTGCCTAGGCAGTGCCAGTGAACACGTTCATCTATGCCTCAGGCTTACCTCGTGTCCTTTGGCATTTTCCCTAAGTACGTCACCAATCTACAACTAAGGAATATTGATTTTTTTTTTTAATGCTGCTTAATTTTTTTCTAGATCGAGATTAATTCCATGAATATTTTCATTTTTAGTTTGAGACACATTTTGCTTTTCTATTGAACTTTTTATATTTGAAAATATATTAGTACATTTAAATTAACTTTTTTGCAAATAAAGGGCAAAGATAATACATATTAATTTGTCTATATTTAAGCCTTTGCTAAACAAGTTGGAAGGAAAACAGTAATTTTGGTTCTTTCTTCTATTTGGTATCCGGGTATTAAACTTTTGAATCTTAACTGGCAGCATATATTCAAGATGCCCCAGACTTTGGGAAAGAGGCCAGTGAATGGCCTCCCTTAATAGAATTCCAGGATACACAGAGATATTTTGAGCTGTGATTGAAAAGAAGAAACATTGTCCAAATGAGAGATTATCTAATCTCTCCACTTCCATTTTGGCAGACTGTCTGCAATACCAGAGGAATTAGCTTTGAAATAGCTTTGGTTGTGTTTTTGCTTTTGTTTTTTTTTTCCTAGAGTCGGGGAAGATTTTCATAAAAATTGGAGGATGGCCAGCTTTAGAACATGAAGCAAAAGGCCTATATTTCCTCTTTTTCCAGTAGATAGAGTCACTCTGTTTCTCAAGTTAGCAATGCAAATACAAAGCCTGCAGATTCCAAGTGATAAGCTTCTGAAACTGAATCTTGGAAGCTTGTTTTTCTGCGCTATTTTGATTTCTTCAGAATTTTAGTAACCTTTTATGCTCAATCTAGTAGGCCAAAAGCATGTTTCAGTTTTACTAATAAATTACCTATGTTCTATGCATGATTAATTTTTTAGCAATGGTCCTATACCTAAAGAGGCTAGCTTTTAAAAAATAACAGTAAATAAAAATTTAGTATTTTGGATTGAACATGCCTGAATAAATGGAAGAATTTTTTTAATATAGCCCTCTTTGAACCTGTGCACACCAGAAGATAATAAACCTTGAATTTAAATATTCTTTGAAATTGAATTCACAATTAAAAATAAGGAATTTTACAACCCTTATACAACCCAACATAGTAAGAGAATTTCAGCACCAATTTAGCCTTTTTTTTTTTCAACCAAAGACTTCCATTAATTTTCCGTATTACAGTATTAAAGCTTCATTAGGAATATTTAGCAGACTAAAACTTAGGGTGTTGGGGTTTCATTCTCAATGATGTCGCCCAAAGTGATGATGACAAATCCCTTGATTTACAGAAATTGTCCTGTGCTTTGTCTTGTGGATGCATTAAGTATCTAATGCTCTGCCAGGGGAAATAAAGTGCTAAGTATATAGAGAGATTCACTGAACCATAGGCTGTTAGAGCTGGCAACGACCTCGGAGCTCATCCATCCCATTCTTCTCATTAGGTCTGCATCAGGAGGGCATACCACATAAATTCATTCATCCAGTTATTTAGGTACACTGTGACGCATGGAAAGAAGAGTTTAAAATAACCCTTCAAGCCCCATTACCAAAGGGCAGTAACTGTATCATAAGGGCATAAGAATAAAGAGCTTGTTTTTATGGAATTATAAAAAAGTTAATTGCAGTAATAAAAGATACATTGATAGGAGACGCCAGAAGTTGCCCCCAGCCCTCTCCTCCTAACTCTGCAGGTCTGGAATTTTGATTGTTCATCTCATCCAGGGGCAATCAGGCCTTGGAAAAATTGGCTCATGCTGCCCAACCACACGTAAGACTGATTTGTACCAGAAAGTCAGTTTAATCATTTACAATCTGTACTACAACTGCCAAATGATTTTTCTGTTGGCTAGTCATGCTTTCCCTTCCCAGGAAGGTAGGCTGTTTGGGAAAACAAATTGCAGTCCCAAAGTTGCTTAGTGAGTATATGGATTCTGCACAAGGAAAGTAGTTCTACTTTGGGGGCTTGTCCCCAGAAGACCATGTGTGCTCTCTCCCCTTGTAGTGACAGGGACCCAGCAGCCTCATTTCTCTTGAAACTTTCATTTTTATTGGTTCCAAGTTGTCCCTTCTGGGTTGCATAAGGTTCTACATGCTGACAGTGTTTGCCTCGGGGGAGAGCTTCTGGTTGGCACTACGTACGCCTTTGGCTTCTCACTGTCTCCTTAATTGTCTCTGGTTACAATGCAGAATCTTTCTCAACCTACCACAGAAACTGACTGTATTGTATTTTGCAGTTTATTAAATGTGAATGGAAATCAGTCCAGCATATGTGTGTTAGTTTAACTTTTTTCTAAAAAACACTGATAAATGATTGACATGACAGATTGAGGGAGTAGCAATTAAAGTGCTAGCCTTGGAGTCAAGAAGATGCAAGTTCAAATCCTTCTACCAGTATTACCCTGGCTAAGTAACTTAACTTCTATGGGCCTTGGTTTCCTCATCTTTATAAGATGAGGGTGTTGGACTCAATGACCTTTAAGGTTCCTTTCATCTCTAAATCTGTGATCCTATTGTCTCTTCTACCAGAAGTCATTACATTTCAGGATCTTTGAGGCACTGGCCAATAGAGCTCCTGCCAACTGAACCTCATAAATAAAGACAAACTTATTGCCAGAGGCTGAGAGAGAAGTGCATGGACATGTTCCTTCTTGCTAGGACCTTTCTGACCCTTTCACCTCTTCCCCAAGAAATTACCAAAAAGGAAGCAATATCTTATTGACATTCCAAGATCTACCAACTCTGAAGGTTATTGGAGGTGCTGTTCCTTTTCTAAAGAAGCAATCAATTTTTAATTAAGGAGCTACTTCTCCTTCAATGAACAAAAAGTGACCCATCCTATCAATTCATGACCACCCCTGCCTTGAGGAAAGCCAAGTGATGGAAGGAAAGGCAAGTTATTTGATCTATTGTCCAATCCTCCACACCCCTAGCCAATCAAACTGATAGAAAATGCTGTTACCTCTTACATTGTCAAGGATAACTGAATTGGAAGAGCATTGTAACAAAAACTAAAAGAATCACAGAGTCATAGATTTAGAGCTAGAAGTACCATGGAAGTCATATAGTACAATCATCTCTCTTTTCACAATGGAGGGTCCTGAGGCCCAGAAAGTTCAAGTGAGTTACCTAAGGTCACACAAGTAATAAGTGGCAGAACCCAAATTTGAAATCAGATCTTCAACTCCAAATACATCTCTCTTCCCACTGCCTATTAGGGACATAGACTTGATTTAAAATGACTAATTCTTCTAGTAAACACTTAATTCTTGACTCTATAGTAGGTGCCAAATGGAATATCAGATTTGTCAACTGACCTTACTAGCGTGCATGTCCTTACTGAATAAGACTGAAAGGGATGCCTGCATCCCATCAGCACAAGATTCAGTTTTCTAGAAAGCAGTTTGCAAAACCCCAAAATGGTCTTGGCAAGGTTTCTCAGATAATTTTTGGAAGGAGCTGAATACTGGTAATCTTTCCAAAACTTGAGTTACTCAGTCGTCCTTTAGGCAAAATATATTTGACTCCAGTTTCTGGCTTCAATCATCATCATCAACCACCAGTACTCACTAGATATTTGATATGCACAAAGTTCTGTGTTATGTATTCTGAGGAATACAAAGAAACAGCAGACCAAGTCCCTGCCCTCCTAAAGCTTATGATTTACCCAGGAAAAATGAGAAATACACATAAGAAAAAAATCATTCCAAGATAGCTATAAGTTGAAGATATTTTAAAAGTTTAACTATAAAAATATGTTTAATTACTTTTGTTGTTGTTTAAGGTAAAGTTTATAAAATACTTCTATTATTACTAATAGAAATCATTAACATTTTATGTTATTAAGGTTTATAAAATATTTGGTTTTTAAATGGTCTCTTAGGTTGTCTCTTGAATAAAAGCAGAAAGTGAGAGCCAGGGTCCTCTCTACTGTCATCTCCTGGAATCTCCTCAATGCTTGGATTTTCTGCCTGTGTTGTTGTTAGTGCCTTCCTGACAGGGTAAATGATTTCTCCTCAGATCTGGTAGATCCACGGAGCAGCTAGGTGGCATGGTGGATAGAGCACTGACCCTGGAATCAGGAGGACCTGAGTTCAAATCTGTCCTCAGAAACTTACTGGCTATGTGACCCTGGGCAAGTCACTTAATCCCAATTGACTAAAAAAAAAAAAAGATCTGATAGAATTAGGTGGGCTTCACAGAGACCTAGTGACCAGCAGTCATGTTTTATTGTTCCTGCTTCTTCTAAGGTCCTTTCTATTGGACCAAAGCATCCTTAACCAAAAATTGGTTAGATATTTAGTAAGCTGAATGAAGAGCTTGGGTAGCCTTGAAGGGGAAGACCAACTAATCAACTTTATTCCTTTCTTTGTCATTAATAATAATAACAATAATAGCTAGCATTTGCTTGGTGCCTACTGTGTGCCAGGCACTGTGCTCAGTGCTTTCCAGATATCATCTCATTTGATCCCAACAACAGCCCTGGGAAACAGGTGCTATCATTATCCCCAGTTTACAGCTGAGGCAAACTGATTGAGTGACTTTCCTGAGGTCACACAGCTAGGAAGTGAGAGATACTATTTCTCCTAGATCCCTTGATTCGGTGAGAATATTTCCTTAACTTTGTTAAAAAATCTCCAGTGGTTCCCTATGGCCTCATGAATAAAGTTCAGAATCCTTTACCTTAATGTTTAGGACGCTCCATAATCTGCTACCAGATAACCTTTCCAAACTTATTTCTTATTTTTCCTCTCCAAATACTCTACATTCCTACCTCCTGAACCCTCTTTTTCCTCCCTTATCTCCTTGCCTTTATTCATAAGAGTTCTCTGTGACTAGAATGGGTTCTTTCCTTAACTTTTCCCTACTGAATTATCACCCATCCTTTGAAGCCTGACACTTCCATGAAGGCTTCCATGATCAATAACGGCCTTTCCCCTCACACCTTTTGGCACATTCATGTGCAACTCTGTAATACATTTATCATGTATTGTGTGTTATGCGAATGAGCATTGTGTAGTGGATAGAGGGGTGACTCTGGAGTTATGAGGACTTAGGTTTGAATCCTGTCTCTGACATACCCAAGCCATAAGAAACTGGGCAAGTTACTTGACTTGTCAGTGCCCCAGGCAACTCTAGAATTTGCAGAGGGGTGGCTGGTCTGAGTTGGTTGATGAGGTTTCCTCATTAGGAATTCCCTATCCCAATGAAATCACAAATCTGATCCAACTCTAGTGGTATATTAGATTTCCCCCCAATTTTTGAGCCTTCTTACAAGACTGCAAGCTTTCTAAGGCTAACAAATTCTATCTTATCTAGGCCTTGCATCTTGGCAAACATCTAGCCCAGATACAGCATACAAGACTCCAATACTTTGTGATCTCATCAATTTAGTAGTCCCCTCAAGTGATACAGATTGCAACCCTGAACTGATGGTGGCTGCCATCTTTCCTGAGTGACTCTTGACTCAATGTCTACTCAACATGCTGGATTGAGGCCTTTTTCTCCCAGCATCATAAGGGTACCAGAAGAGAGTTCTGGCCTTGTCCCTGTCATTCTCTACTCTAGCAACAATCAGTGTTTATATGTTACATATGTATTAATAAATGGGCAGGTGATTCTTGTAGCTAGAAAAATGACAAGAGGAGACTATCGGAGATCTGGTCTGTATTTCTACTTTAGTTATTTTTCTGAACTAGGTTTAAAATATGCACATTCATCATGAGTCACACCAGCATGGTTAAGAAAATTAACACTATAGTTCTGTCAAGTAAATGGTGCTTTAGAAATAGAAGTGCTTTAGGATTTCAGAGGAAGGAGAAATCCCTCATACTGAGCTGCTAAGAGAAGGCTTCCTAGTGCTAGTAACAATAAAGCCTGTGCTTAAAGAATGGGTGGACAACTAGGTGGTGCAATAGATAAAACACCAGCCCTGGAGACAGGAGGACCTGAGTTCAAATCCAGCCTCAGACACTAATTAGCTAGGCAAGTCACTTAACCCTGTTTGCCTCAGTTCCCCATCTGTAAAATGAACTGGAGAAGGAAATGGCAAACCACTCCAGTATCTTTGCCAAGAAAACCCCAAATGAGATCATGGAGAGTTGGACGTGACTGAACAAAAACAACAACAAAGAATGGGCATGATAATTTATAATCAGAGTTCAGGAATGGCAGTTTTGTGAAGGCAAACTCATGGTTAGGCTGGGCTAACATAATAAAAATGCCATTGATATATAAATTAATTTACTTATTCAGTGCCATATGAATCATACTACCAAAGGATTACTTTATAGACCTAGAGAAATTCACAAAATTAATCTGGAGGAATAGAAGGACAAAAACATAAAGTGATATCTTGCAAGGATGGAGCAAGAAGGGTCCTTAAAGGTATAAGATCACAAACTGTAATGTAAAGCAGTAATCAGCCAACCTATTTTGTCTTTGTAAAAATAAACAAACAAGTGAAACAGATAAGGTACACAACATACAGAATCAATGAACCTAGTAGACTAATGTTTGACCAAAACTTCAGGAAAACTGGAAAGCTACCTGGCAGAAATTAGGTTTAGAGCAACACTTCACACCACATACCAAGATAAACTCCATATATTTAAGTGACTGATATAAAAGGTCACATCAGAAGCAGATTTGATGAGTAAAGAAGACATTTCCTATTGGATCTGTGGATGTGGGAAAAGTTCATGACCAAGCAAAGAATACAGAGGATGATAGAAAATAAAATAGACAGTTTTGATTACATAAAATTTTAAAAAGTTTTTCACAAACACTACTAATATATATGTATTTTTTAACATTTTCATTTAAAGTTTTGAGTTCCAAATTCTATCCCTTCTTCCTTTCACTTCTTTAAATAAGAAACAAAACACTTGATTCAGGGGAAAAAAAACTTTGAAGAAATATTTTCTGATAAAGGTGTAATTTCTAAGATATACAAGGAGTTGACTCAAATGTATACGAACAAGAACTATTCTCTAGTTGGTAAAGGTCAATATTCAAAGAAAAATATCCAAGCTATCAATGGCCATATGAAAAAAAAATCTCCAATTTTGATGGACTCAAGTTGCAAAATGAGACATACATCTTTGGATGTAACCAATGTGGAAACTTGTTTTTGCTTGACTATGCATATTGTTTCAGGGGTTGGTTTGTTTTTAATTGGAGGAAGTTGGAGGCAGAGAGAGATGAAGTGGGGTTTCTCTTACATATATATTATATGTACATAATAAAAGTAAATGAAAAGATAGGTGGACCAGATGATATCACAAACAGGACAGTTTTGAAAGTTACATGTTGAATTTACTATATATTTAAATGGAAAAGCAAGCTCTTCACAATAGAGATTTGTAGATTCATATACAATCATTTCCTGTTCCACAATGTACATATGGAAATGCTCATTTATTTGATGTTTTAAGTTTAGAATTTTTTTAAATAAAAAAGTCTATAAAAAGGACAAACAGATGCTCCTTATGACTAACAAAACTAGTCATAGGTAAAGTTTTCTTGTAAGAAGCAACATAAGATATCAAGTTCTTCCTCATATTAACCAAAAGAGTAGAGATTGCATAGAAATAGCAACAATTCTGAAGAACCTCTAGCTGAGCAGGAATATCCATAACAGTCAGAGGTCTTTTAATATATCTGTCAGCTGAGAGGAAATTTAGTCTTCTGATAGCAAACTAGTCTGAAATTGAGGAACTTTATACCAATTCTGGGAAATTTTTGTTCTAAGATAAGTCTACAGAGTAAATAAAGGAGATTTCTAATTGGAGCTGGGGATTAAAACAGGCTTCAATTGAGTTTATTGGATTTATAATTATTGATTAATAAATTAGGGATTAGTAAGAAAGGTGTGAAATTATACTTTTGTGTTTAAATTTTGTTTTAGATGTATCATTAAAGTTATGTTGAATTATTTTAAGAGTTTTGTTTTTAATTTTTTTAAAGGAATAGTCTTCGAAATCAATGGTTCATCCATTTTTTAAATCTCAATTAACCATACAGATGGCCAAAGATTGGTGACACAGTGTACCAATTTCAAGTTCAGTTCTTGTCCATAGTGATTAAGCTTCCTAAAAGTTGAATCTGCAAGCCTCAGCAATAGAAAGTGATGGTAGACACACTGTATAAAATTGAAAGGTGAATATACGATCCCTTCCAGCTCTAAATCTATGCTCTATTACTTAATCACATTAAGAAATTTGGGTTTCTATTGTGGCAAGTAATAGGCTCCATAACCTCTTAATTATGTCCTAGTTGATGATCAACTCCAGAGCACTGGAAAAGTTTTAAATTCTCATCAAATGGGGAGTTGCTTTATTTTTCAACTCCTTTGTTTTTGTTGGCAATATCACCTCTAAAAAAAAAAAACTTTTACTCTAGGAAACACATTTCCACCCTAGAAGAATCTGGAATGGAAAGAATTTTGAGAGGGTGTACAATAATAGAAAGAGCACTGGGCAGAGAATAAGGAAATCTGGCTTTGAGTTTAGACTCAGAGCTAGTGGTGGGGGTTCAAGGCAGGCTTCCTGAAGAAAGTGCCATGGCAGTTTAGCCTTAAAGGATAAACTGGATTTTAACAGGCAATGATAGAGAGGATAAGGGAAATAAGTGGAGAGAGGGCATGGGGAGGTGAAGAGAGGCCAAGGTATGGTAGCAGAGGAAGAGAGTGGTCCAGTTTGGCTGGAACATAGACTATGAATGAAAATGGGAAGTGTAAGTAGAGGAGTGCCTGGTTGTAGAGTTTAAATTTCAATGCTAGACAGAATGTATATTTTAATTGGTAGACAGAATATCACTAAAGGTTTTTGATCAGGGAAGTAACATGACCACATCTCTACAAACGGAAAATTAATCCAGCAGGAGGACAAGAATGGAGGCAGGAAAACCTGTGAAGAGGCAATTGCAGTTATATGAGTGGAGAGTAATGAATGCCTAACCTATGGTAGTTGCAGTAGGAATATCCAGAAGAGAATAAATAAGAGAGAGATATTATAGAGTTGGAATATATAGGACTTAATGACTGGTTCTGAGAGGTGAAGGAACAGGAAGAATTGATCACAACGCTCATGTTTTAAACACAGAAGACTGAGTTATGGTAGCACCATTGTTAGCAAAGGTGAAGTCAGAATAAGCAAGTTTTGGAGGAAAGCTCAGTTTTGGATTTGACTTTAAGGTGTTGATGAGGCATCCAGGTGGACAGAAGCTGCAGGGAGCTGGAGATCATTAGTTTGTCTTATGTATTCATAGATTTCCAGGATGTCATCACTCAGGCAGATTCATTTTATGACCATAGTACTTTGACAATTTGATGAGTTGAAAATGTCATCAGTGTGGTACAGATGACAACACCTTCCCCTCCCTAGCCTCCAGACCCCAGCCATCTCACCTTGCCTCATTCCCCTCCCTGTTTCTTTGGAAAGCTCCAGAGGAAACTGCACCCCGCCCCCAAACAACTCGTTGCTTTCCTTTTGATTTTTGCAATACCTGGTGTTTTACAGTCAAATAATTTTGTGTAGATTTTGAGTCAGAGGAAATGCCAGCTTTGCTACTTACTATATTTTTGACATTAAGTGAGAGACTTAATGTCTCTGGACCTCTCTGGACTTTCTCACTTGTAAAATGAAGAGCTTGGACTAGATACCCTCTAAGGTACTTTTCAGCTCTAAATCTTGTGATCCTCATAGATAGTGTTTGTTTATAATGAAGACAGGATACCATTTTCTCATAATCCATATGCATAATCATAATGCAATAATGGAAGCAGACAAGGAGAGAGTCATCTTTGATGATGATGATTATTTGTAATCATAAGATGTATTAATAATAACACTAAATGCTAGCATTTATATAACTCTCTAAAATTTGAGGGGGGGAAAAACCTTCACAAATATTATGTCATTTTATACTCACAACCCTGGGAGTTAGATACCATTATTATTCCCATTCTTATAGAAGAAGAAACTATGGCAGACAAAAGTTAAGTGATTTGCCCAGGGTCACACAGCTAGTAAATGTTTATGACTGGATTTGAACTCCAGTCTTCCTGACCCAAGGTACAACATGTGCTCTATACACATATCATTAGAGCCTCAGATAAGCCCTATCATCAATGCAAAACTAACCTATAGGTCCTTGAATTGAGACAGACACTTGAAATTAGACTACAGATGAAGCTACTTTCTAATTAGGCAACTCAGTGGCACAGTGGATAGGGCACTAAGTCTAGAGTCAGGAAGACCTGGGTTCAAATTCAGTCTCAGATACTTACTTAGCTCTGTGACCCTAGGCAAGTCATTCAACTTCTTTTTGACTCAGTTTCACCAATGATAAAATGGGCATAAATAACAGCACCTACCCTATAGGGTTGTTGTGAGGATTAAGTGAGATAATATTTGTAAAGTGCCAGGCACATATTAGGCTCTCTATATAAATCCTTATTCTCTTCTTTCCCTCAGTTAGTGTCTTACAGATGCAGAGTCCAAACAAATTGGAAAGTTTTTTTTTCACAATATTAAGAAGTTGATTTTAGTTGAATAAGATATAAAGATTGAGCAGTGACATCTCTGTAAATCATGGTATACACTTGCCAGGAGTTCTTAGCCATTTTTGTACCCCAGATTCCTTGGCAGGCTAGTGAAATCTATGGATCCCTTCTCATAATAATATTTTAAATGCACAAAATAAAATACATAGGATTGTAATGGAAACCAATTCTATTGAAATACAGTTGTGTATGTGTGTGTGTGTGTGTGTGTATAAAAAGTTCACAGAT
The DNA here is from genome assembly GCF_900497805.2 of Vombatus ursinus. Classification (NCBI taxonomy): domain Eukaryota; kingdom Metazoa; phylum Chordata; class Mammalia; order Diprotodontia; family Vombatidae; genus Vombatus; species Vombatus ursinus. The sequence continues at coordinate 1,726,734 of NW_020954580.1, read as the reverse complement.
CTCAGATTGAGTCCCTGTTACAGTGGAAAGAATTCTTGATTTGGTGTTCAAAGACTTGGGTTCAAATCATAGCCCTGTTACTTATTTGCTGATGATTACAAATGATTCAGTCTCTGTGGGTCTCAGTTTCCTCATATTCAAAATGACGGAATTGGATTAAATGACCTTTAGAGTTCATTCAGACTCAAAAATCTGGTACTACATCCAGGTAAATTTCCACTGTGCTACTGTGGAAAGAGATGAAGATTATCTGTTCTGTACTTCATGAAATACCAGGCTGGGGTCAATCTTAGTACCAAATGATGACCTTCAGAGTGATTGTGACTTAATCTTCTGTTTAAACTAGTGGCACCTTTCACTTCAAAAGATTTCCCTGCTTGTTAAGTTAAGTTAGTTCTTGCTGGAGATTAATGAGTACTTAAAAAGCACCCAACAAAGGGCAAGTGATAGCCCTCACTAACTGGAAGTGAATAGAACACAATTAAGTGTTGGCCACTCTCCTTGGAAACAAGTAGAGTCTGTAATTTGGATCTGGTTAAACATTAAGAGCAGATTTCTGTGAGATTTGTTTTTTTGTAGTTGTTAACCTTTTTTAACATTAAGAAAAGAATTTCCTTAAAAATGTTATTTTAATTTTTAAAATGGGGTTATAATTTGGAGGGAAGAGAATAAATATATAATTCCTACTGTGTGCCAAAGTGCTTCATTATATTATTTATTTATCTCATTTTTATTATTTATATTTATTATCTCATAATCTCAAATATTATCTCATTTGGTCCTCACAAATGATGCCCATTTTACACCTGAGAAAATTGAGGCAAACAAAAGTTGTGACTTGTTCAGAATCACGCAGCTATAAGTGTCTGAGACTGAGTTAAACTCAGGTCTTCCTGACTCCAGGCCCAACTATCTATCCACTGCCCCACCTAGTTGTCTAGGAAGGGTATACTCTCCAGAGTTTGGGCCTGTAGAATTACTGCTACAGTATGGTTAACAGAAAAATGATTACTTTTTTTTACTGACTATAAAACAGACATACTTTTCCCTTCCCTCCCTTTACACGTGTCTTGTAAAATCCCATCTTTTGCCTATTCTTTGGATTAGGCATAATCTATAATCACCTGGGGAGAGACGAGCCTATACAGCCTGGTTCCTTGTGCTTTAATTTTTCCTGTGGATGAAGGATATTTTTTAAGCTTGTTTCATTCAGAAATACTGAGATCTTGGAGGCAAGATACCCAAAGAACCAGCTGAGTTATTTTCCATTGCCAGTAAGGCAAAGAATTAAACACTTCTTTTGTCACATTAATTTGAAGTCAGTCCTTTACTCAGGCCCCAGTTTTACTGTGGTTTTTATGTCTTATAAAAAAAATCAAGGAACATTTATCCAATTATATTTAGGCCTGAAACTAGGGAATTCTTAGACTTTTGTCTCATAGGAAATTGGAATGGATGATATGTATAGCCTCGACTCCAGAAGGAAATCACTATCTTGCAGACAGTCACATGATTAACATTTGTTGAATTGAAATCAAAGTTCCTCTCTGAGTTCACTTAGAGTTAGATTTGAGGGAGAGACCTTAGCCAAGTCAATTTTCCAATCTGGGCTTCAGTTTCCTCATCTGTGAAATGAAAGGGTGGGGCCAAGTAGACTCTAAAGTCCCTTCTGGCTCTACATGATCTCTCAGGAGCACATACACACACACCTTAAGACCTAGTCCTCACATCAGCCCAGGAATAGGGATTGGACTTGTGATTTGATTGGTTTAGGGAACTCTTGGGCGTGAAACTTTCTCCCCATGAAGGTTGACATTTTATCTGAAGTTTACAGTGTCAGAGAGTTACCTAGAGTACTGAGTAGTTCCTTGACCAAGGTCACATAGCCAGTATGTGTCAGTGGGGATACTTAAACCAACATTTTCCTACCTTCAGGCCAGTTCTCCTATCTGCTAGTTCTCACATAATTGTATATGTACAAATATGTATAAATATATATATGCATATATAAAAATTGTTTTATGCTTTCAAAGCACTTTATATGCATTTTATCAATTGATCCTCAGAACAATTCTGTTAGATAGTAGGGCAAGGATAAGCCCTTTTTATGGATATGGAGACTTAGGCACAGAGACCATTAAGTGACTTGCTCCCATAAGCTCCTTGAAGACAGGAATTATTTTCCTTCTTGCCCTTCTTTTCCTTCTAACCCCAGCTTCTACCACCATGCCAGGCACACAGCAAGTGCTTAATCAATGCTTATTCAGTTGAAATGAAAGTAGAAGAGTGGTTTTGATCTCACTTTCAATCCCCAGTAAATCTCAAGAGGTAGCATTGGAGTAGTGGATAGAGTGTTAGACTGGGAGTCAAGAAGCCCTGAAGTCAACCCTGCCTCAGACATTTAGTAGCTGTGTGAATCTGGCCTTCAGTTTCTTCATCTGTAAAATGAAAGGGTAGACTTGATGACCTCTAAGGAACCTTCCAGTTCTAAATCTATGATCCCATCATCCCTCACCTTGACCCACCCACTTTCTGAGAGCCATCCCTTATAACAAAGAATTTTTAAGAATAAGATGAAAACAGTTCAGCAAAATTAATCAGCATATCAACCAAGACTGATGTTATAGTTGCACATTCCTGCTCCCTCACCTCTGCAAAGAAGGGAAGGAAGCAAACCCTCATATCTCTTCTTTGCAATCCATCTTGGTATAATTTTGCAGCATATTGTTGTTTTTCTTTCCATTTATATCATTATAGTCATTGCCTCTATTGTTTTCCTTATTCTGTTTAATTCACTTGGTCTCAGTTCATGTAAATCTTCCCATGCTTCTCTGAACTCTTCATGTTCATTGTTTTTTTTACACCACAGCAGTATTCAATTGCATTTGTGGATCACAATTTGTTTAGCCACTCCTCAATAGATGAGTTTCTACTTTGTTTCCAACTTTTTACTATGACCCCTACCCCCCCCCAAAAAAGCTGCTATAAATATTTTGTGTATATGGGCCCTTCTTTTTATTTTTTTTAATTCCTTAGGGTTTTTGCTTAGCAATGGAATATCTAGGTCAAAGGGTATGAACATTTTAGCCACTTTTTAGAATAATTCTAAATTGCTTTCCAGACTGGTTAGACCAATTCACAGCTTCACCAACAGTGTGTTAATGTGTACCTATCTTTTCATAAGCCCTTCAATATCGACTCTTCCCATTTTTTTGGTCATCTTTGCCAATTTGCTAGGTGTGAGATGAGTTGTTTTGAAATTTAAATTTCTCTTATAAGTGATTTGTAGTGTGTTTTCAAATGAATGTTTATAGTTTCCAATTCTTTTGAGAACTGTTTGTTTGAATCCTTTGTCCAATTGTGCATTTAGGAAGTGGCTTTTGGTCTTTATAGTTATGCTAGTTTCCTATATGACTTGAATACTAGATTTTTATCAGAGAAATATGAGGCAAAGACATATTCCCAATCAACTGCTTTTGCAATTGATTTTATACACTCAACAGCTTTTCAATTTCAAGTAATTTAATTTATCCTATTTTTTTTTTGCAAGCCTTTATCCCTTGTTTGGTTAAGGAGTCTTCCTTTAGTCAGAGTTATCAAAGGTACCTGATCTGATTCTCTTCTATTTTTTTTTAAGATGTTACTTTTAATTCAGTTGGGTATCCATTTTAAGCTGATTTTAGGATATAGTATAAGATTCAATAATCCCTTCATTTTACAGATGCTAAAATTGTGGCCCAGAGAGGGGAAAGTCAAAGTCACATAGCTATTAAGTACTTAGTAGACAAAGCCTTCTCTGACCCATGTGTTATGGGCAAAATATTTTGAGAAGAAACTGTTTAATTTGCAGTGGTATAACTCCAGAACAAATTTTTTTTTTCTAGTAGTCATCTACCACGTAACAGACAAAATATGCTCCCATATCTAATTTTTGTAAATACTTTAAAAAATATATGAGCTCAACTTGTCATTCCTGGTAATAATATAAGGACTTATTATTGGAGAGGACCACAGAAAAGACATTTTTGTCCAACCTGTGTCCTCTGGAGATCCCAGGGCTATAAATTTAGATCTGGAAGGGATCTTGGAGATCATAGAATCCAACCTCTTCAATTTAACTGATAAGAAACCTTAGGCCCCGAGATTTGCAGTGATTTGCCAAGTGTCACATGGGTAGTCTGGGTTAGGATTTGAAGGCAGGTTCTTTGACTCCAGATCTGGTACTTTTTACGTTGTATCATGAGTGGTAAATATTACCATCATATAAGGCAAATTATTGTTTTAAAACATGGCTGTTTGCTTATTCCATGTTCTTCATATTGTACCAAATGTCAATTTTAAAATGTACTCAAGAGCAATACTGTACAAGCAAAAGTTAATAAATATAATAAAACTTTGCTAGTTTAAAATTGACTTTGCATGATCAGAAGAACCTTGCCTAGCAAATTATAAAGCAATCCTATGAATCTACAAACCAGAACTATTTTATAATCCTTTAGAAGCATCCATTTTACTGAAATAAATTTCATTGTTTTGATACACTAATTAATTGGTTAGCTTACTTCCAAATTGCTGGAGTTACTTAAAAGTAACATTAAATTAGTTGGAATCATTTCTCCAAATCAGAATAGTCTTTCCTCTTTAAAAAAAAAAAAAAAGGGTTTAACCATGCTATTCAACTTTCCTTACCTTTCCAGTTCTTGTAATCTGACATCTCGTATTTATTTAACACTTGTAGATTCACTGATTCTGTGAATCTGAAAATATCGCTAGTAGAATAATCCTGAAAATGTACAATATTTTCTTCAGTCATCGTGTTCAATGATGAATTTGTTCCTGGCAACTTATTTCCCTTTGGATTCTGACCTGACTGACCCAATGTAATTGAACCAGTTCTTACAAGTCTTCTTGGGATCCTCAAGACTTAGTTTAGTGCCTCACATATAGTAGATGCTTAGTAAGTGATTGTGGAATTAAATTGAATTGACATCTCCCAGGGCAGAGGAAGATGTTGAGAATGAAGTAGGTCCTATTACTGGGAATTTATTATACAGTGCAAGACTTAGCCTGACCCTATTGAAAGGAGATTGCATAGCCATGGTTTGTCCTTACAAATATAGTACAGTATTCATCATTTAACTTAAAATTTTGAAGAATTGGTTAAGGCTCACATCTCATCCTCCTGAACTGAAGGAACAACAAACAAGAAGCATACTAATGAGTCTTTCATAGTTTATTTTCTAAAGGAGGGGAGAAAAAAAACATTGTTTGCATAGTATAAGCTCCAATTTAACCAGAAAAATATGTTTTGTTTTTGTTGTTTTTAAAATAAAATTTCTTTTGACATACACATGGATTTAAATTAAAAGAAAAAAAACCTGTTTCCTTCAACTTGAAAAGCTTTTACAGACCCTCAGATTTTGGGGGGAGGAGAAGTCAAGGGAAGGGATTGTAAGGGGAGGGAATTCTGAAAGTTTTTTAGAAAGCTACAGTGCTGAGGAATCAGCTCTTTACTTGGCAATTAGCAAATTCCAAGGAGAAGTAAACTGAATTTCATTTTTTCCTTCTGTGCCCAGAAAGCTGCAAAAGAAATACAAATAAAAGTAATTGAAGGTTGTCCCTTTTTAGGGACTTAAAGAATGTCAAGACACAGGAGAAAATGGGAACTTTGGATTCATTATAAAGTATAAAAGTTGAGAAATTTTAATGACCTGTGCACAGAATAAGGAGGAAAAAGGTTAGTTGATAAGAAAGGCTAAAAAATGAAGGAAGAACCTAGATATATGCCCTTCTGGTAACATGGAATAATGGTTTGCAAAACTTAAGTAAAAACAATCCAGAGGTTATAAATCAGCCATGAAGGCCAATTTTCATAAAACAAAAACACTTGCTCAGCACTACTGGGTATACAAATTTCTGTTTCAGAGCAGGATTCATGCAAATAAACCCAGACTGTTGAGGACTGTGTGAGGACTATTTTCTTTGGATGGCTATTACAGGCTAAAGTTTACACCTTTAAGAGCAGTTCTGTTGGTATACAACAGAACTTTTGCTTGTGGGAAAGATCGTTAAGATGTGTCTTATAGTGAAAGGATTAAAACTCTGTGAGCCTTAGAAGGACATTTGAATTTCAGAAAACCAAGTTCCCCTTTCAATCTAAATAATAATAGCTAACATTGTAGTAATGTAACAGTAATGGCACTAACTATGTGTTAGGCACCCATATCTCATTTGATCCTAACAACCCTGGGAGGTAGGTGCTGTTATCCCCATTTTACAGATGAGGAAACTGAGGCAAACAGGGTTCCTTGCCCAGGGTCACACAACTAGTAAGTGTATGAGGCTGGATTTGAACTCAGGTCTTCCTTACTCTATCCATTGAGCCACCTAGCTGCCTTACTCCCATTTTTTTGATAGCTAGAATAATGGTTTAAAATGACATAAGACCAATAGTAGTCTAATCACCAGCAAACATATGCTAATTTTGGTAACAATTCATTTAAAAATATAGTATATTGATGATGACTTGTCTTGACATCCCACTGATTGCTAGGGGGGGAAAATCCTTCCCTTTTCTCCCATCCTTCCAGATTGAATCTTTTCTTGTGAAGAAGAAAAATTTGAGCAAAATATTCAACACAGTGAATACATCTGATAATTTATAAAGCAGTCTGCCTTCGTCTCCTCTCTGCTATGAGGAGGGAAGAGTGTTTCATTATCTGTTTATTGGCTTTTCACTTACTAGAATGTAACTTTTTTTAGTGTTCTTGTTTATATTGCTGTGGCCACTGTATATATTGTTCTCTTGGTTCTGCTAATTTTACTTTGTAACAGTTCTTATAAATCTTCCCTTATTTCTCTGAATTCTTCATTACTATTATTTCTTACTGTATACTAAGATTCCATTACATTCATGCATTATAGTTTTTTCATCCATTTCTCAGTTGATAGAAACTTTGTTTCTAGTTCTTTGCTACCACAAAAATAATATTTTGATCTTTTGTAACAAAGTAATCCTTGTTACCATCTTTGACTTCCTTGGGATTTATACCCAATTATGAGATTTCTGGGTCAAAGGATAGGGGCAGTTTGGTTCCTTGGGGGCGTAATTTCAAACTGACATATGCAATAATTAGTCCAGTTCATAACTCACTCTGTAGTCCTTAAAGTTGATGACTCAAACCTCTAGTGTTTGCTCTCTTTCTACCTGCTGAGTACATGGGCACTCTTTGAGACTCTTTCTTGGACTTTCTGTGAGACTCTTTCTTGGATTTCCCATAAAGGTTCCTTTACTCTCCTCCCCTGGCAGATATGGTAGGTGTTCATGACACTGAGAACACAGGTCAATAAACAATCCTGAGATGGGATGTCAAGTCTCTGGGTGACACTTCTGTTTTATATGTGTTTCTCTGAGCAGAGGTGACAAAGAGGATTATGAGAAGTAAAATTTTCGGTAAAATGCTAGAGTTCAAAAGTTCCAGGGTTCCACAGTCAGTGCCGACTGGAAGTAGGAAGAATTTTCTGAAATTATACCCTTCTCAGACAAGATGACCACCCCCAGGATCATACAGCTAAGGTCCATTGAGGGAGTTGCTTAGAAAGTGCAGAGCTGAGGGGAAAGGGAAATAGCTGTTCAGCAGTCCCATAAAATGTTTCTTGTTTTGGTTTTTTAAGCATTAAACTCTCAGGATATAATAAGAGTTATGGATTGTTGTGTCAAGTTTTAAAATCTTTTCCATTGTCTACTCAGAAATCTTCTGTGTTTTAGGAATTTATTTTGTGTGGAGGAAATAAATAGCGGTCCTATACCTGATCTACTTTATACTTTGAGGAACATTCTAATCTCTTTGTTTTCCCTGAGCTGAGCCTAGACATGAGCCTAACAAAAACTTTGTTTAAAGGATTTTTCTTGGGGCTCTGGACTGGAGGGTATAAAAAGCAAGAGAGTGCTAAAAAGAGCCTGGTTCCTTGTTTAAAGAGCAGGCTCTCCCAGAACTGGTCTTGGTCAACCTGAAATTTGGGCCCCTTCTTGGGAAAGGACATATTCTGAACTAACATGGATTTATTGTTATAATCACTTCTATCTTCCTCCAAGTCTTCTAGTATTGATAGTTACTGGATTTTTTTCATCTTTGCCAATTTTCAGGATCTGAGGTAAAACCTTAGAGTTGTTTTAATTTGCTTTTCTCTTACACTTAGTGCTTTGGAGCATGTTTTCAAATTGTCATCCATAGTATGCCATTCTCCATTTGAAAACTGTTCATAGCCTCTGACTGGTATAGTGGGAAGAGTACTGAGGTCACTTCATTCAAGTCCCATGCTGGTTCGTTCTTTTAGTTCTTAACAGATAGTGAAAAGGACATGCCATATATACCTTTACTTTGGGGGGAGGCGGAGTGAAACAGATTTTTTTTCCTAACTCTGTTAGATGTTTCCTTCTTTATTGATATTGAATTTTTGAAATGTCTCTGCATCTGGGAGCCTCTGGGAAAACAAGAGTCTGGCTGGTCCCCAGCAGTTTTGTGTGTGATGTTTTTTAAACCTGGCTTTCTGCAAGAAACTTCTGAAAGAGATGGAGCCCTTTCCTTTTTCCCTCTCAGCATGTAACAACATGTGAATAAAAGAGAACGTTTGGGTTTTGGTTTGTTTTTTAACAACCTACTTTTAAAGTCATTGTGTTGTGGTTTCTCTTCAAACACCAAGAACAGAATCGGTAGCAGCCATAGCTAGTAAATGGTTTACTAGGAGGCTGTCATCTGTTGCAGGCGTAGACCTACATAGAGGGTGTGCCAAGTGTTCAAGGGCTTTATAAATATTATAGTCATTTATCTCAGTGATTTCTGTGACCCTGAGGAGAAGCAGAGGAACCGACTCAGTGGCTCAGAAATGTCATTTGAATTCAATAATAAAGAATCCCTTGGGGAGCTTTTGTTCTACTGAAAAAAGGGAAACCAGATTACTGCATTTGCTTTTAAGACAAAACATTATGTCCTGTGTCTTACCTTTCTTTTTGCAGCACCCCTTCAGGGTTACTGCTTCTATTCACTGTCACATTGGTGGGTTGGGTCCCCACAGGGCAATTACTACTACTCTCTCATGATTCTAGGGATAACTCTGAGGGTGTCTTGGTTTCAAATACTGTCACTCATGAGACCCACTGATATGATTCCTATTGATTATTGGTCAGACTTAATTAGCTTTTAGAAAAGGGTATTTTTAAAGCAGGGATAGCAAGTTCATTTGTTATAGAAACAATCCCCTCAAACTGGAGATACACTCTTTCCTTAAACATACATGGTCCCTGGGACCATGAGTGGATTCAGACAGAGAAAAATGATAGTGAGGCACAAGCATAAAGAATACATGTGGGGCAGCTAGGTGGCACAGTGGATAGAGCACTGGCTCTGGATTCAGGAGGACCTGAATTCAAATCCGACCTCAGACACATAACACTTACTAGCTGTGTGACCCTGGGCAAGTCACTTAGCCCCATTGCCTTGCAAAAAAAAAAAAAAAGAATAGCATGTCTTACCCTTCTTTCGGGGCAGCTAGGTGGCGCAGTGGATAGAGCACTGGCCCTGAAGTCAGGAGGACCTGAGTTCAAATCCAGCCTCAGACTAAACACTTGACACTTACTAGCTGTGTGACCCTGGGCAAGTCACTTAACCCCAATTGCTTGGGAAAAAAAAGGAATACATGTGACATAGAGTAACTCACAGCTGCTGCCTAGTAGAAAACCCTTTCTTCCTTCATGAAGCCCTCACGAAGTTCCTTTAGATGTAGCTCTCTAGCTCTCTAGTGGGCTCTGAGAGTCATTGTTCTTATAGAGTCCTGAAGCTATCTTTCCCTGATGAATCTATTTATCCTTAGTATGTGCTTCCTAGCTACCTCGACTCTGGTGCACATCACTATTGATGCTGGCACCTCCATATCTCCCACACTTTTGAAATTTACAAGTCCTTAACCTAGTGAATTCTGACTCTTGATATTCAGCTGCCATTTTCTCAGGAGACATTCTGTTCGCCAAGTAATCCACTCCCTCTGGTAAAATTGCCAATTGGAAGAGGGGAAAAAAGAATGGAAGGCACATTCTTCTTCCCCAAAAGTGATTGTTTCTCAGAGGCCTAGAATCCACTAGAATTTAGAGTTCTTTCCCATTCTGACTGCTCTGAATTAGCTTGCTCTTTTTATATGTATTATGAGATCTTCTTCAACCAACACAGGGTATTTCCTTCATAAGCCATCCAGTGGCTCAAAGCCCTATGATCCTTTCAAATTAAATAGGGACTTATTTATACCTGACTTTTACTTTTGATTGATTCAGTTGAGGTATCTGGATCTTCTGTGATTCACTGAGGTAAGAGTGCCCCCTTTACACTGCTGAGGATTCAGCTAGGTAGCATCATAGATAGAATCCTGGACTTGGAATCAGGAAGACCTAAGTTCAAATCTGGGTTCATATACTTACTAGTTGTATGACCTTGGGCAAACCACTTAACCACTTTCAGTCTTGGTTTCCCCATTT